>NC_041398.2:248405653-248693153 GCF_900747795.2 Erpetoichthys calabaricus | reverse complement strand
AGGTCCCACTGAACTCCACTGTCGATCCTTGTAGCCTAGAATTACTGATATACTGCACCTCATACTCCTCTGTTCCATCTACTGGGGGTAGAACAGGGGGTATAATGAGGCCTACAATGAACCAGTTGTAGCCGTGACACGTGACAGGCGGTATGGATTGTGACGTGTGCTGGAAGCCGTAAGATACTGGGCCTACTCTGTGTCTGATAACACAAGGACTAATAAATCCCGGCACCAGTTTGTATGATGGCACCCAAAGATCGATGCCATACCTCCTGACCCACTTTTAGGATGGATGCTTTTCTATGCTTTCTGTCTGATGATTGTTTAGCCAAAATACCAGCTGTCTTTAAATGCCACCATATTACTTTCCACTTATCATGGAGGTCATTAACATAACTAGAAACACTTGGAATAACAGAAAGCGGAGAAGGGGATTCTTAATTTAGTGACGTATGGTATACGTAACGTATCCTGACTATCGATTGTGTTTATTATGTCGCCGTTGGATAAGAAACCACTTTGGTTGTGCATGACACCAACATTCCATGTTTTGTCTCCTTGAAATTATTGATACAAGAGTTTAGAAAAATGTTCCACCAGTGAACTGGCAACAAAAACCGGGAGATGCATGTAAAAAACTAACCTAAACGAAAGTGCAGCCCAATACGAGACACGATAATCGTGGTCGAGAGAACAAGAGGGTCAAAACTGAAAGTAGGTGCCAGAAACGAGCACAAAGATAAAGTTGGAATACTTCAGAGATTTGATATCTGTAGAACAGATAAGGATTTGCACTCATGGCCGTCCTTTTATCCCATCGCGTCGATTACGTATGGGTCCCGACCTCGGAGGCCACGACCCTAGCAACACTGGAAACGGACCTAACGATGGAAATAAACACTGTGGGGGCCTTTGAGGACTCAAAATCCTACCAAATCACGACAACCGAATCTTAATAATTGGGAAGAACGTTTTTGAAGTTACTGAAACGCAAGAAAAATATAAATATTATAGCTGTCGTGTCTCAGCCAGGGGTGTTGAGATTCACGTTTGGTGTCTCTTTTGTTCATTTTTGATTCTTTGATTTATGTTGATTTTGTTAATGTTACTTTGTTTGATTGTGTGCATTATTATTATTTTTTACTTTGTTTATGTGAGTAAGATGTCTGTGTCATATTACATGTGTTTTGTGGGTGGTACCACCCAAGAGGCGGGGCCAGCTGCCAGTCAGCACCAGGAACTGCCCTCCGCCCTATCGAGTTCCTGGTGGTTCATTTTCAATGCGCTTGGGAGTTGGTGAGCTTACTTGTGTTTAGCTCTGCTTTTTGTTATTTTGTCATGTTGTGTCATTTTCTGACCTGCTTAGTCCTCAGTAGGGTCGATGGAGGTGACGTTGCCAGAGCCTATTCAGGCTAGCATAGGGTTACTGGAGGATGATTGTCCCCAAGGGGACAGATGCAGTGACACACTCTGTAAATGAATTCTTATTTAAAGGGTCCATCCCCATATCTGTTATCACTACAGGACGTCACCATTATCAAATCCTCTGAAGATCCTACTTGCCTACGACTGATAATTCTTTTCCACAACTGTGTAAATAAATGCTATAAGAACTGTTATAAAATTTGATCCAAAATAATGTAAGTTTCAATTTAAAACAGCTCATATCACTTTAAAAATTGGCCAAATGAAAGTATAAGAACCAGTCCAAAAACTAAACAGAGTATCCAAAATAGTTAAATGTCTAAGAATAAATATCCTTTCTAAAAAATCAAATACAGTATAAGGGGAATAAATTAAGGGATGATGGAGTGACCCTGAGGAGCAGTTTAACTTCAGGGCCCAAAACAAACTTTAAGATAGGGCTTTATTGTGATTTTCAGATTGGGAGAGGGTGTGAAAGCTTAAGATTAGGGTTAGGAAAGGGAAAGGCGCTATAAACGTAGTGATATTAAGTTAAGGATTGTGGAGTGGAGAGAGATGTACTAAAAATTAGTGAGCCCCCAATGCACAAAGGGTTTTGTGATGATTCTGTGCACAAGGCAGGAACAAACCCTGCAGGGGGCGCCAGTCCATCTCAGGGGGTGTGATTGTCTTTTTATTTATTTATTTATTTATTTTGGTCTGGTATTGAGTTCACCTTTGAATTACGTTTTTGGGATATTGTCTGTCTGAGATTGCCTTTCTGGTCATTCATGTTTGCCTTTTGTTCCTTTTGGAGTGAGATGGAGTATTTTTGAGATAATAAATATTCTTAATTATAAAGTCTGTGTGTGTGTGGCAAGTGTCCTGATAAAAACCAAGAGCCAGGCCTTTAATGACCTCTTGGGCACGGCCATCAGCAGTATGTCTGTCTGCGGAGAGAGTGTCGACCTCATCATTGAGAGATTTACTGATCTCAGCACTGACATTCACATCTCTGGTGACTCTTCCTATGAAGTCAGTAGAAGGATTGGGAGAGCATGGGGGGTCATGAGGTCGCTGGAAAGAGGTGTGTGGTGCTCCTGATATCTCAACAAAAGGACGAAGGTCCAAGTCTTTAGAGTTCTGGTGCTTCCTGTTTGTGAGTCATGGACGCTATCCAGTGACCTGAGATAAAGACTGGACTCCTTTCAGTTCTGTGTCTCTTCAGAGAATCCTTGGGTCCTGCTGGTGTGACTTTGTGTTGCTCATGGAGTCCCGAATGAGGCACATGACCTGCATTGGGAGGGAGCGTCAGTTACGGCACTACGACCATGTAGCGCGATTACCTGAGGTTGATCCTCACTGTTGAGGACCCGAGCAGCAGGACCAGGCCAAGGGGACGCCTATGTAACACCTTGCTGCAGCAGACAGATGGTCAATTCTGGAGGGTGAGACTGGACCGTGTGTCACCCTGGGGGGGGGGGGGGGGGGGGGGGGGGGGGGGGTTTAGTCAACCAGGATCCCAAGCTGTTTCGTCATGTGGAGGGTGCACAACGCGCTGTACCAGTGAATGCTCCCCAACCTGACCTGACCTGTGTTTGCATTTATTACTTGCCGGGGTTTGACAGTGATTTCCCCCTCTTTTAGTCTTTCTTTGGAAGTGTTTTTGGAACTTATGTGCTTTGGGACTCCTAGTCCATGACCTTAGCAAACACACGCAAGAACATCTGTCTAAGACCTTAATTAAGTAGGCTGACTGGACATCCCATTTAACCATGAAAATCTGGACAGCCTAATAACACAGAAAGCTAGAGGTCTGCACAATGACAAACGATTTGACAAACGCAGATGGGGAAAAGTCGAGATGCCTCGCTAGTTTTGAGGTGTAGATGTTTATCGAGTGTCTGCTGCCTTCTGGATGACGTCTCTTTAAGGGGCACCTCTGGTTATTTTAACGAGGCAACATGGAGCCCTGTAAGTCTCACAGTGTGGACTCCTCTGGATTCTTACGTGTCAATCCATGGCACAGAAATGCCTTGTCATCTGCGCCCTTTGAAATATGAACCCCCTCATCCACAGCTTTTATCACCTTTATAACTTTCTGATGCCCACTTCTACCCATGCCAGCAGGCAGCCTGCCCAGCCTGGCCACATACTGGATTGACTCCCATATGACAGAGCCTCAGTGCCAATGACTAAGAGTGTCAGCAAAAATCCTGTAGCTTAAAACGTCTGCTGCCATCTGCAGATGAACATACCACAGCAGATGGCCGGGTAGACGTGCCTTGGCACACCATGTGAAGCTGTGGTGATGCTACAGAAGCCATGCCCTGACTTCTACAGACAAGCTTCCAGTGCAGCTTCTTGTGCCCATCAGGTGATGGCATTGGGAGACTTTACAACTCACAGAATTCTTCAATATCTATGAGTGCCAGCGATGCCAAGTAAAATCACAGATGGTCAAATCTGGGAACACTTGATAACGCGTCAGCCATCATAATGCGGTCTGAGTCAGATGAGCTTCCCAGAGGCTCAAGTGTGGTCACCACACAGAGACAGATGGCAGTGCCATGGATTTTACTGGCAAGTGAAGCAAGGGGTACCTGATTAAAACTACCCATGAAGATGGGCATTCGTGCAAAGTTACAGGGGGTGCCGCCCACCAAATCTAGTGAAACGATGGTCAGCAGCAGAAAGACAGCCAGGCCGAGCACTTTAGACGAACTCAAGAATGGGGGGCACTGCCCACATCTGTCAAGCTGATTTCATACCAAGTCCATAGACACCGATCTACCATGGCCTCGAACTTGATGAAGCAGGTTTCAAGATGTCACGTCGTGTTATTTCCTGAGGCTGATGTCATAATGGATTCGTTCAACATGAGTTTCTTCATCACAAACTCGAGACGCTATCAGCAGGGACTGCAGGAATGAAGAGACGATTTAGAAAAGTCCAAGCGTCACCAAGGCTGAACAACATTCATGGGCGGCCACTGAACACCAAAATGAGCGACTAACTTTCGCAGGTTTCACTTCTAATTGAAATCCGACTTCTTCTCAACGGCTCGTTTGTGTAATGTAAGCTGACACTCTGTGCATTTAGCGGACATTCAGTATTCCCACTCCGAGGACACACTTGACCGAGCAGCCACGGGATCATAAAAAATGCAATCGGAAATGAGAGTCTTAATTACCGCTGACGGTCACACGGCAAGCACGCCAAGATCCCCTTCACCGCTGGAGCGCTGAGGAATGTGGAGGAGGTCACCACGGGCTGGCCAGGCACGACATGCTGGCGACACACAATAGCGCCTGATGACCCCGACTCTCTTATCTCACTAACCCCAATGTCTTACTTGTGTTTCTGAATGGATGAGTAGTCATTTTCTCAAAACTAAATAAGGAGAAAACAGAAATTTTAGTGATTGGCAAAAATGGATATAATGAGAGTATTAGAAATAAACTTGAAGCATTAGAATTAAAATTCAAGACGGAGGTAAAGAATTTAGGGGTCACTATTGAATTTTAAATCACATATTAATCAGATTACCAGATTTTCACTTAAGGAATATAACAAAGGTTAGACCCCTTTGTGGCGGACGGCTGGGGATCCTGCCCAGCCAGGACGCATGGAAGGTCCAGGAGAGGGACAATACCTCCCCTGGACCACGAGAGGGCAGCTGCCCTGGTCTGCTTGGGGGATAAGAGCTAAGAAGCTCAACCCCGTTGAGGCCCTTGGCCACCGCCAGGGGACGCCCAGAGCATCAGGGAGCCCTGGACTGCAGCACTTCCACCACAACCAGAAGTGCTGCCAGAAGATCATCACAAAGCACCTGGAGCACATCTGGGGCGTTATAAAAGGGGCTCCCTCACTCCATTAGTCGAGCCGGAGTTGAGAGGAAGAGGATGGAGCTAGCGAGTGGAGGAGTAGAGGTGACAGAAGAGTTGGATGGAAAGAAGGGACTGAGTAATTTGTGGCTATTAAGGCATTGTGTGGTGCTTTTAAGCAAGAATGTAATTAAACATGTGTGTTTTTGGACAATTGGAGTTTGTCTGTCTGTGTACGGGGCTCAGTTCCCACAATATACATATATATATATATATATATATATATATATATATATATATATATATATATATATACATACATATATTGTGATGGATGGCTGGGACCCATGCCCGGCCGGCATGCCCCTTCTCTATATGTTCTACGGGAGCAAGCATGGGATGTGCAGTACCTGCCCTGGACCTCTTGGTGGCAGCCCCCCTGGATGACTGTAGTGCCTCAGATACCCGCAGGGCTCCATGGGAGATGGAGTTCTCCACAGCCCTGTTGGGATTCGGGGTGGCCACCAGGGGGCGCGCTGCAGGGGTTCCTGGGCCCGTCACACCCGGAGCTGATGCACTTCTGGGTGAGCTATAAAAGGGGCCACCAGCCACCACTTCAGGAGCCTGAGTCGGGAGGAGGAGGACAACACTTGCCAGGAGGAATGGTGGTGCAAAGAGTAGTGTGCTTTTTGTTTTGGTTGCGCTTTTGGGACTGTGTACTGCCTGTGGGACATGGGGAAGACGTGCCCCACAGGTGAAGAAAAATAAATCTTTATTGGTTTTAGTATGTGCCTCCAGTGTCAGTCTGTGTCAGATCGGGTGCATATATAGAGCCTTTATTACAATATATATATGTGTATATATATATATATATATATATATATATATATATATATATATAGATCATGGGAGGCCGCTAAATGGCTCAAAAGAGGGTAATTCGATGCCAGACCAGGGGGTGGCAGAGTGCACTGATCCTTTCCCTTTTTCCTCTGCAGACCAACCACAGGAAACTCTGCCTGGGCCCGATGACATCACTTCCGGTTCCTGCCCTGATGACATCATTTCCCCTGACCGTATTGAAAACCACCATATTGTGTCTGTCTCCTCAGTTCTGTTTTGGACTAACATCTGTCAAGGCCATTTGATCAAATCTTTGTTTTTTTTTTGTCACAGCCAACTTTCAAGTATACATATATTGTCACAGGAGGCTGGGGGACAGACCCAGCCGGGACGCCTGGAAGGACTGGGAGGTGGCGTATCAGGAGAGGACCACGGGAGAGGAGCAAGGAGGCTCAAGCCCGTTGGGGCCCGTGGCCACCACCAGGGGGCTCCCCGAGCCTCACGGAACCCGGGAAACATTCACTTCCCCAACACCCGGGAAGAAGGTGGAAGATCCTTCTAGGGACGCCCGGAGTGCTTCCGGGTGCAAGAGCAGCACTTCCGCCACACCAGGAAGTGCTGCCAGAAGGACGTCATCAGGCACCTGGAGCACATCCAGGTGGAAATAAAAGGGGCCGCCTCCCTACAATCAGGGAGCTAGAGTTGGGAGCGGGAGCAGGACTAAGCTGCCGTGGAGAGAGGAAAGGCGGCCCACGGACAGTGAGAGAAAGGCCCATATTAGGGGTGATTGGTGCTGGGAGCTCTGTGTGCGGTGTGTATATAGAACATAAACGTGTGCTTTTTGTAAAGATGTGGTCTCAGTCTGGTGGTGTTCGGGCATTTATATATATATATATTGTGGCAGGACACCCCTTCTACATATGTTCTGGGGGAGCAACCATGGGCTCCTCAGTACCTCCCCCGGGACACTTGGTGACAGCCTCCCTGGCTGAGGATGGTGCCTCAGGTTCCAGCAGGGCTCCATGGGAGATGGAGTTCTCCACAGCCCTGTTTGAGATCTGGGGTGGCTGCCAGGGGGTGCTGCATGGGGACAACTATAAAGCCCCGCCCAGAAGTGCAATCAGAAGCAGGTGATCAAGCAGCCAGAATCGGGAGGAAGAGGACGAGGTTGCCAAGGAGGAGTGGTGGTGCCAAACGGGAGTGTGTTTGTGGTTATGGATTTGAGCTTGCTTGGACTGTTGTTTCTGATTTTTTATATTTTTTCTGAACTGTAGCTGTCATATCTTTCACTTGGCTGTTTGAGGTTGCATTGAGAAGAAATATTAGTTTGTGTGTTTACATTTAAGGCTGTAAAGCAAAAAAAAATGGGAATATTTCGAGGGGGGGGATTCCTTTCTATACCCACTGTACTTATGCTATATAACATGTCTGTGATCTACTTCTCACAACTAAAAGGCGTGGAGGATGCCTGCCAACTGGCCGACCAACCACAAGCGTTACCTGGCAAGAAGAAACAGCTAGGTGGGTAGACAAGGCAGAGACCCAGAAAAAGTTTGGGGTACCACCCGAATAACTGAAAAGACAGCCTGTGTTTGACTGCATGAATCACGTTTTGTCAGGTTGGCATCTGACACCATCTGCCAAGAAGAGGACCAGAAGGGGCGGAGCTACTCAGGTGTGGGGGGCAGGATCAGCCATCCCTCTTGGGTGTTCTCTTCTTAGCTGGGCGATAGAAAGGAGAAGATAGCGTTAGCGTCAGCGCCCTCTCTCGTCCCCAGGTGGCATTGCCTACCTCATCAGAGCCAGAAAGGTGGCTCCTTGACACACATGCGTGACAATATATAAAGAGAGCTTCTGTACAAGGGAACAAGCACAAGTATCTAAAGCTGTAGCCAACACTCCAGATGAGGTCTCACCAGTGAGTTATACATTCAGTGATTTTCCTGGGCTTATGCCAACAGCATGTAGTACAAGGTGGGTACTCGATTGTCCTGGACGTGAGTCCATTTCAGGGCCCACCAATGCCCACTCCTGCCAGTCCAGTGTAGGGAAATGCAGACAAGCACAGGGAGCACAAGCAAACTCCACAAAGATACTGGAACACAGGACTCTGGAGCTGAGACACCAAGCCATGTTGGCACCATATAAAATGAAGGTGATGCCTCTCAATGCATTCCTTGGGCACGGTGCCCTCTTTTTGACATTTTTAGGTTAGAAAGCGCTCAGCGTTTCGTTACATTTTTTTTTTCTTCAGCAGAGACTAGCAGCTCAGCCAACCCAAGCGATTTTTCCGACCCCATTTTCAGATCCGCAGCTTTCGGGTTTATTCCGAGGACACGCGCTAAACTAAAGTCACCTTTCCTGTTCTTCGGCGCTCACTGGTGTCATCCATCTTGTTCCCTTGAAAGTACCGCCGCTTGGCACGTCCTTCTATTTCTTGCTGCCTCCCTCATTTTCTGCAGGAAGAGCCCATTAACATGAAAGCGAATAAAAAGGAACATCTGTGCCTCTCTTCTGCTCCTCTTTTTTTGCTTCCCTTTTCATCTGATTTGATTGTAACGATGACTTCTAATGCCAAACATCAAGTCCTGTGACCTCTCTTGTGTTTGGATTGTAAGGTGCTTTGGAACTGTGTCAGCTCTGAAAGGCACTATACAACAAATTATTGATGTATTCTAAGGGCAGAATGCCACCCAGGATACCCCCCCCCCCCCCCCCCCATGCCCCCCAGTCTGCATTGCGGTACTCAAACTGTGGAAACTCCCAGAAGATTGTAACTGACCAGTGAGTCACGTCAGGCAGCTGCTGGCCTCATTTGTTCACTGCAGGACAGGGTCGCTCAGCTCTTAGTCCTGCACGCTGCCCTCTAGTGCCCTGGAGGAGTCATTCAGCCTGCAAAGACCCCTGTGTCACTAGGGTCTTCTGGAGGAGCCCCCTACAGTTTTAATGTTCACCACCACATACATGCAGTGGACTGAGAAAGTACTGAGACCCCTTCACTTTCTGCACACCTTACTGGGTTGTAGATTTCATTTGAAATGGATACACACAGTAACCCAAAGTGACAACACGTCTTCAGAAAGGTTTGGAAATTCATTAAAAAGTAAAAACAGAAACTAAATCATTGTACCTCGTATTCTGAACCTGGGCAAAGAATAAAGAAATAAAAATGTGCACAAAAACACCACACTGATTTCTAAGTCTGCTGTCATTCCCAACAAGCAGAGGGCGCAAGTGAAGGACTGGACCTTGTAGTGGGCACCACACATGTCAGGGGGCAGCTCACCATCACCAGTCCACCAAACCTGCATGTCTTTGGGCTGTCAGAGGAGACACAGGGAGGACCTGCGACATGGACTCCGGTCTCCTTACTGTAAGATGGAAGAACTGACACTGCGATACCCTAAGCACCACTAGATTTTTAAATTCTTGGCACTTGATAGTAATAGAAGGTTTAAATAGTTAGATTAAGGCCAGATGGTAATGGTGGAGAAATGATAAAAACAAAGAGCATGGAGGATTCAGGGAAACTGAAAAACCTGAGGTAACAAACAGGAAGACATGGAAATAACAAGTCGTGACTTACGATAAAAAGCACAAAACACTAAGAGAGGGGGCAAAAAATAAAGACTGACACATACAGACAGATATGAAAGGTGCTATATAATAGATAGATAGATAGATAGATAGATAGATAGATAGATAGATAGATAGATAGATAGATAGATAGATAGATAGATAGATAGATAGATAGATAGATAGATAGATAGATAGATAGATAGATAGATAGATAGTGTGGTGGGTGGCCAGGTCTACATATATTCCAGTGGAGCAATCATGGACTACTCAGTACCTCCCCCGGGATGCTTGGCAGCCTCCCTGGCTGATGATGGTGCCTCAGTTTCCTGCAGGGCTCCATGGGATATGGAGATCTCCACAGCCCTGTTGGGGTGCTGCATGGGTCCCTGAGCCCGCCTGGACAACTCTACAGCCCTGCCTGGAAGTGCAATCAGAAGCAGGTGATCAAGCACCAGGAGCACTTCCGGGTGGGCTATAAAAAGGGCCAGCAACCACCACTCAGGGCCAGAATTGGGAGGAAGAGGACAAGGTTGCCTAGGAGGAGTGGTGGTGCCAGAGGAAGGATTGTGTTGTTGGTATTAAGTGCTTTTGGGACTGTGTTGTGGCTGGGGGGTTCACAGGGAAGACTTGCCCTCCAGCTGAAGAAAAAGAAAAGTCTTCTTGCACTTTTACACGTGCCTCTGTGTCAGTCTGTGCCGGGTCAAGCGCTATATTGCGTCCATATCACACTAGATAGATAGATAGATAGATAGATAGATAGATAGATAGATAGATAGATAGATAGATAGATAGATAGATAGATAGATAGATAGATAGATAGATAGATAGATAGATAGATAGATAGATTTTAGTGTTAGTATAGTAGGCAGGATCAGATAGATAAGCGTCTGATTTAAGAACTGAACAGACCACAGGATGGCGCTCTTTCCCAGACAGACCGACCCTACTGTTTTACTTAAGACAAACCAGGAAGGCTGCACTTTTGGTTTATCTTCATTTTCTGTGCCTTCATGTTCCTGTTTTGCATGACGTTACAATTTGAATTAAACAGAGTAAAGCATTGTGATAGATAGGAAAGTCACAATATAGTGGATAGTAACACATTTTCATACCAAGAAGGTTGCTCAAGATTATTTATTAGAAGTCAAAGAAAAAATTGCAATAAACAATAAAAATAAATAAATAGAAACTTTCATGACACAAATAAATAAGTTACAGATGTGAATAGTCTCTAGGCTTGGTTTATATTACTATTAACTAAACTCAGTTTTTAAATCTAGATGGACAGATACTGTAGAATAGAGAGCTATGAAAGGCACTATATAATAAACAGACTGACGTGGAGAGATTCGTTGCCATTCCCAGAGTGTTGTCAATCAGCTGCTATTTCTAAGGTGATTTTCTGCTCCGTGTTTTGGTTGAACCTGCCGTTTATTTTCCAGTAGGGCTTGGTGGCTCAGGTGTGGGGTTGCCAGTTCAGTTGTCACCTATGTGACCCCAAGTAAGTTGGCAGCCATGCATTCTGAACTTGTCATGAGCTTTGCACAAAGATGTCACCTTAATATAAAATCATAATTATCATTGGCTGGAGGTAATGGGAGAGGAGCAGACTTAAGGCAGCCCTTGACTTTGTCCCTCAGTTTTCCCCAAAGACGCGAGTGACGACTTTGACATAATTTGGTAAGACATGTTGCTTCGAATAGGCAGACTCGCATAGCTACAACATGAAGTGGCATGGCGGACGCCTCCTCCACAGAGCACTGACGTGCCCCACAGACTGAAGGTCTGTCAGTTACGCTGGCTGTTGGGCACAATGGGAGTGTGACATGAAAGCCGATCTTTTGGGTTCTTCCTCAAGGGATTATCTTATTTTTTAAACCATTTAAAACCCGTTCTTGGTTGTAGTTGGACCAGAGCCTGTCCCATCAACAGTGGGCAAAAGGCAGGAAGAAAACAGAACCCTTCACCAGAACACCTAAAACAGGACAAGTCATTCTAATCAGGGGGATGTTGGAGGAAATGTGGATTAGACAAGAGGAGTGGGAGTGGGATTTGAACCCAGGGTGCTGGACCTGAAGCAGATGATGTCAGTTTTTACCTTTATTATCCATCCATCCATCCATTTTCCAACCCGCTGAATCCGAACACAGGGTCACGGGGGTCTGCTGGAGCCAATCCCAGCCAACACAGGGCATAAGGCAGGGAACCAATCCTGGGCAGGGTGCCAACCCACCGCAGGCCTTTATTATTATTATTATTAATAATAATAGTAATAGTAGTAGTAGTTATAGCACCCAACATTCTCAAACCAGCTTAATTCAGCTCAGAGTCATTTCTGACATAAACAGGTGCAAGGCAGAAGACAGCCCTGGAGAGGGTGCCAGTCCATTACAGGGCACCTGAATATTACTAGGATTGTCCTTTTTTGTTTTTATTGTTAATTTTTTTCTCAGTTGACCTCTGTGACCCCAGAGAGAACACCTACATGATCTCCTTTACAGTGCAGTACATTGAAGTTGTGGGACAGGAGGTCCAAAAACCATCTTGTTACCTGTGGCTTCTCATCTTTATATGTGGCCATCCCAATATGCAATGTGTGTGAATGGTGACAGCATCTTTCTCTCCACTCCACACCTCATTTCTTTTCTTGGTTCATCATTTTCAGATCCTTAAAACACCACGGGATGCTCAGCAGTGTTAATGACCCGACTCAATGCAACCCTCAGTCCAGTTTCAGATACATCTGTCTGGAGGACTAAAGGCAAAGAAAAGTTAGGAGCGGTGAGAGCCTTCTTTAGGTCATGGAATTCAGGATCATTCCATACCACCACATTAGAAAGCCAGTTCCCTGTAAGGTCTGCTAAAGACACAGATTTCTCAGAAGATCAGGGTATGAACTTCCAATAGTACCCCCCTAGCCCAAAGAAAGCCCACACTTACCTTTTAGTTTTGGGATAAGGCCAGCTGTTACACATTGACATCACCTTGCCCTATGACCATTGTTAAACCAGGTTTAATGTGTCTGTTCCTTTAGGGGTCTGAGATGGCGTAGGTGTTCTTCTCGGGTGTTGGGGCATTCGATAATCTTATAAAGATGGGCAGCGCTTTAGGCATTCTGGTGCTTAAGCAGTCTGTCCACAACAATGTTGAAAGGTCGTGGGAGCCAATGAAGCCCAAAGGGAAGAACATGATATTGCAGATATCCACTGGAATTACTAATGGAGGGCTTTACCTTTATTCTTGGGGTCAAAGGAATCTGTCGGCAGTGGAACTTAGGAGATTGTCCTTACCCAGCCTCTCTGTACAATCATCAGCCCCTGGCACAGGCGAGACAGCGAAACGAGAGACACCTCAGCAGAAAGAGGCAGAAAATTTAGAACCAGAAGATGAAATTGAGTCAAGGAGGTAACCCTAACCCTGTCTTTCAGCAGAGGAGTAACAGTAACCAAAATCGCAGTCAAGGGATGGTAGAGTTGGGCACGCCTGGCTATCCTTGAGTAAAAAATAGCAGTGTAAACCGATAAACAATAATGGTGACGCAGTAAGACATTTTGAGCTTCCTGTAATTTCTTTGATGTTATTTAGCAACATTTTCTGGTTTTGACCCTTCTGATTGTTTTGCTGCCCATGTCTCCCTTGCCCATTTGTCTCTTTACATTTTCACTTATGCAATTATGTCTCACAAATGCACGGGGACGCATCCTCGGTGGTGGAGCTGTTAAGATTTTGGCTGAAGATTGAGGTTTTGTGGCCTTTTCCTGTTCCAGAAGCCATGTTGTGTACCGTTGTCAGGCTCACATCCCGTGTTTCTAGGGGAGTGGCCTCTGGGGTCGTGACCTTCACTTAATCAATAGATGGGGGTAAAGGTTTCTAGGGTTAAGATGAGTTTGTGGCAGCCCATATTACACTCCGCATTCCCCCCCACCCCTTATTTCTGTAGATGGTTCTGAAGAGTATAGAGAATTCTAGAAAATAATGGTCAACAGTGGAATGAATATCTGGTGCCTTGGAAGGGTTATGGTCCTGAAGATCGTTCCTTGGTCAAATTTAATGTCCTTCATGCCCCTCGACTTCTAAATCGGTTTCATAATCGTTTCCCTAGGAAACAGGATGGATACGTCCAGAGGACTTGTCTTTGACAGGAAGTGATGTCATGGTTTAGGCTGAAGATTGAGGTTTCATAGCCTTTTCCCATTAGGGAAGCCATATTGTGTACTGGTGTCAGGCTCACGTCCCACATGTCTAGGGGTGTGGTCTCCAGGGTCGTGACCTTGACTTAATCAGCAGATGGGATTAAAGGTCAGCCTTTTTGCTTTGAGCCTTATCCAGTCTATGGGTTTCCTTTACATGTCTTACCTGTTTTTTTGGTGTATTGCCTGCTATTTCGCTTTGAATTTCATCCCTCTTCTGAGTTTCAGTTACTTCATTTATTTTTATTTTCATTCGTTTTGCCTTTTGCTCACATCTCCCGGTTTGCTCAAGAAACTAGTTGTGTCCACTAGGGGGGCGCTCGCTAACTTAGGAATGAGTTCTTTTGTGATTGCGGCGTGTTACTTAACCCGAATCTATATAGATACAGCAGAAAAGACGAAACCCCTCCCTGGTGATATGGCGGTAAGAGAGAAATAGCTTAGCTTTGATTAATGCCGGCTTACACTGCAGACAGCACAATGACGAATGAAGCCAGTGAAAAGACCCCGGTCCTGGAGTGGGGGTCCGAGGAGTGGAGTCTGTCGATGTCGTCAATGCAGACGTGGAAGCATTCTCAGGAACAGGTGGTGATGTCTACCATCTGTTCGTAGGCTTCAAAGGTGTGCCGGGTAGTGTCCCAAGGCTTTATACTTCACGTCCAGGACCCCCTCAGACAAACGTACAATTCTGTGCTGACGTAACAGATAGAAACAGCATCTCACAGTCTGACTGCACACGGCCTCCATTTGTCTTCGTCCACCTTTATGTTGCTTGCCTGGCAGTTCTCTCTGTCAGCTTCTGTGCTTAATCTGGCTGTGTGTCTGCCGTGCCGCATGTGAGTAAAAATCAGGTTTTATGAGATAGATTTGCTCAGAGCACAGGGACATCTTAAACTTACGCTTACACGAGTTATCTGTTTTTCCTGCCGAGTCCAGACAGTAACCTTGGAGTCCCTGGGGCGTTTTGAGTCTTTCAGAATCAGACACCCTCATCCAAGGTGGGTGTCTTCATCCCGGTGGCATCTGTAGCCAGAGTCAAGCCCCCCACCCCTTGCCAAACTGGTTTCAACACATGCTCCCAACAACACCCCCCCAGCAACAAATGACACTTCCAGAGCAGCACTTAACAAAAAGGTAATGGCATTCCTTAAAAGCACGGGAGAAGGAAAGATGTCGCTATTAATTCTTGAATGACAATTTAAAAATAATTATCAGAATGTGACATATTAATCTCCATCACAAATTGTTTGAGAAAGATTATGAAAAACTAGAAAGAGAGAGAGAGAGAGAAAGACTCAGAATGGGTGAACGGGTCCTCCAGGAAGTCACCTTCCTCATCCGAGTCGCGGATTCAAAACTCTTTTCGCTAAACGATCTCCAATAACGACTTCTTTACTCGTTCTTTTTTTTTTTTAACCGGCGTCTCATTTTGCCTTTGATGCTCATTCTTTCTGATCGGTTTCCATCTTGTAATGCCCAAGTGCCACCCTAACCCCGAAGCAGACAGGCAGGACATAGGTTTAGCCACACAACGCCCCATTTATTCTCAGTTCAGCACACAGTGCACAAATCACCAACACAACACAACACAGTCCTTCCTCCTCAGGCTTTGTCCTCTTCCTCCCAACTCTGGCCATTGAGTGGTGGCGACTGGCTCCCTTTATTCTCCAGGTGCCCAGCAAAGTTCTTCCGGCCACATTTACGGGTGTGGTAGAAGTATAGCCAAATAGGGCCCAGAAAATGTACGTGTGCCCCCTGGTGGTGGCCATGGACCCCAACAGGGTTGAGCTCCCATGCTCATGACCTGTGGCCATGCTGGAAACCAAGGGGGCTACCCTCTGTTGGCACGGGGGAGAAACTGTCCTGGGAATACTCTCTCCCCTGGTCCTACCATGCTCAGGGCGTCCCAGCCGAGTAAGGAACCGGCCGTCCACCACAGTCTTAAGCCCAGTCTGCTCACTGACATCCATCAACTAGGTGATGAAATCCAGAGGTGGGTCAGGGTGCATGAAACTGATGAGGATGTCTACGTGAATCGTTAGATTTCAATGCTTGCTACACTTAAAGCTGATCTGCTAGAAAACTAGCGAGTGCTTTTTTGAAAGTAACCAGGAGGAATTTCAAACCCAAAAAGAGACGAAGAGCGGGAATTCAGACACACCGTTTACCAAAGCCAATTCACGGATCAAACACAAAGTCATAAGTAAGAGCAAAAATCGAGACGGGAGAAAACTTTCAGGAAAAGTGAGAGTTTGAATTGAGCGAAAGGGAAGGGTTTTGGAATGCACCGATATGGACAGAAAGTCGATGATCTTTAAAATCTGTCATGTTGTTGAGATGGGGATCAGCAGGAACTGAAAGGTGCAATGCATCTTGGGATTGGGTTCAATAGGAAAGATGTTATATGAAAGAACTGAAAGGTGCAATGCACTGTGGGATGGGGTTCTGCAGGAACTGAAAGATGCAATGCACTGTGGGATTGGATTCAGCAGGAACTGAAAGGTGCAATGCATCTTGGGATAGGGTTCAATAGGAAAGGTGAAATATAAATGAATTGCGCTCTACCTGCAATGCACTGTGGGATGGGGTTCAGCGGCAACTGAAAGATGCAATGCATCTTGGGATGGGGTTCAATAGGAAAGATGTTATATAAAAGAACTGAAAGGCGCAATGCACTGTGGGATGGGGTTCTGCAGGAATTGAAAGGTGCAATGCACTGTGGGATGGGGTTCAGCAGCAACTGGAAGGTGCAATGCATCTTGGGATTGGGTTCATAGGAAAGGTGAAATATAAATGAATTGGGCTCTACCTGCAATGCACTGTGGGATGGGGTTCAGTAGCAACTGAAACGTGCAATGCATCTTGGGATTGGATTCAGTAGGAAAGATGTTATATAAAAGAACTGAAAGGCGCAATGCACTGTGGGATGGGGTTCAGCAGCAACTGAAAGGTGCAATGCATCTTGGGATTGGGTTCAATAGGAAAGATGAAATATAAAAGAATTGTGCTCTACCTGCAATGCACTGTGGGATGGGGTTCAGCAGGAACTGAAAGGTGCAATGCATCTTGGGACTGGGTTCATAGGAAAGATGTTATATAAAAGAACTGAAAGGCGCAATGCACTGTGGGATGGGGTTCAGCAGCAACTGAAAGGTGCAATGCATCTTGGGATTGGGTTCAATAGGAAAGATGAAATATAAAAGAATTGCGCTCTACCTGCAATGCAATGTGGGATGGGGATCAGCAGGAACTGAAAGGTGCAATGCACTGTGGGATGGGGTTCAATAGGAAAGATGTTATATGAAAGAACTGAAAGGTGCAATGCACTGTGGGATGGGGTTCTGCAGGAACTGAAAGATGCAATGCACTGTGGGATTGGATTCAGCAGGAACTGAAAGGTGCAATGCATCTTGGGATAGGGTTCAATAGGAAAGGTGAAATATAAATGAATTGCGCTCTACCTGCAATGCACTGTGGGATGGGGTTCAGCGGCAACTGAAAGATGCAATGCATCTTGGGATGGGGTTCAATAGGAAAGATGTTATATAAAAGAACTGAAAGGCGCAATGCACTGTGGGATGGGGTTCTGCAGGAACTGAAAGGTGCAATGCACTGTGGGATGGGGTTCAGCAGCAACTGGAAGGTGCAATGCATCTTGGGATTGGGTTCATAGGAAAGGTGAAATATAAATGAATTGGGCTCTACCTGCAATGCACTGTGGGATGGGGTTCAGTAGCAACTGAAACGTGCAATGCATCTTGGGATTGGATTCAGTAGGAAAGATGTTATATAAAAGAACTGAAAGGCGCAATGCACTGTGGGATGGGGTTCAGCAGCAACTGAAAGGTGCAATGCATCTTGGGATTGGGTTCAATAGGAAAGATGAAATATAAAAGAATTGTGCTCTACCTGCAATGCACTGTGGGATGGGGTTCAGCAGGAACTGAAAGGTGCAATGCATCTTGGGACTGGGTTCATAGGAAAGATGTTATATAAAAGAACTGAAAGGCGCAATGCACTGTGGGATGGGGTTCAGCAGCAACTGAAAGGTGCAATGCATCTTGAGATTGGGTTCAATAGGAAAGGTGAAATATAAATGAATTGCGCTCTACCTGCAATGCACTGTGGGATGGGGTTCAGCATGACATGGGAAGATACAAAGAGAGGTAATTGTGAAACAACAAAAACGTGACAAAAAACAGCCCTACTAAAATTATAGAACTGAAAACTTAGCTACTAATCTACAATCTACCAGTAAGTTTGGGTTCTAGGGTGTAAAATAATAATTCTTTGCATTTATATAACACTTTTCTCACTACTCAAAGCGCTCAGCAATTGCAGGTTAAGGGCCTTCCATGCTCAAGGGCCCAACAGAGCAGAGTTCCTATTGGCAACCTTCCGATTGCCAGTGCAGATCTCTAACCTCAGAGCCACCACTCCACCTGAAGAACCCTCAAGAACAAGACCAAGAACTCACAAGCTGGTGATGGATTTCATAATCACAAATTATAACAACAACTGCCACTAGAGGGCAAATGAAAAAAAAATGGGAGTTGAATCACAGGGCACTCGTGGCACTTGATCTGCCACTACAGGCCACCAAGTGTGACTCAGCGTCATGTCCATTAGTCGGAGCAGGTAATATGGTAGGCAGATTGTTTGTCTGTTATGATTGCCTTCGTCTCTTGTAGCCTCCTTGGTGAAACAACAAGAGAAAACATTTTTACGTGTCACAGAAACCTGTAAATACCAAAGCGTCAACTTACATGCAGTAGGAGAGGCCTCTCGAGTGCTCACTGGTGTACTGATGTGGATTTAGTACACGTCCTTTGTGTGACGTGTTTTTGAAACAGTCACCAACGCCTAACCTGATGTCACGTTTGGGACACTAGAGTTTTTGTGCCCTTTTCTTATATTTTTTCTGTTGCTTGCACATAAATGGGTAGAATATCAGTGCCTGATCTGCACAATGGACCTGTCCCCTTGTGGTTTTTTCTAGGCTACCACGATGCAAAGCTTAGTGACTTCCACGTTTCTCCAAAATTGAACATCAACAGTTGCTGAGTGGGCTAACGTCTTTCTTGTCTTTTCACTTACCATTCAGCTACTGTCCCACCACGGTGAAGCTTCACTCGACCAGGCATATCATGGCAGCTTGGTCGTACAGTGGCCTATCATGCATTAGTTTCACTTTTCATGTCAACGGCTTATGAACGATTCACATGGTCATCATTATCGCTCGATTCGAGCGATGGTTTAGTTCATTAAAACTGCCTTTACAGCGTTTCGTTTGCCATTGTGTTTCTCGTTGGAGGCTCCACCCCACTCATAAATATTGATGAGTTACCTTTTAGTTACCATAAAGTACCAGAAAGCACAGAATATTCATTTTGTTCACTAGATGGCAGCAGAACACTGTCCCAAAAGTTACTCGAGCTAAACACTTTAAAATGGATCATTACACGTCACCCTGAGCCTGACTCAGGTATAACCGTAATTGTATAGAATTCCAAACCCGAGTCATTCGTGTATGGGTTTAACGGCAAGGAGGTTAATTTTCCTCCCATTACTTTAGTCCTTTCCTACAATATATTCATTGTTTTTATTTGAACTCCACAGAATTCAAATTTAATGATAATTCAGAAGACGCTTTGCACCTTACAGTTCCTGCTGAACCACATCCCACAGTGCATTGCAGGTAGAGCGAATTTCTTTTAAATAACATCTTTCCTATAGAACCCATTCCCAAAATGCATTGCACCTTTCAGTTCTTTTAAATAGCATCTTTCCTATTGAACCCAATCCCAAGATGCATTGCACCTTTCAGTTCTTTTAAATAGCATCTTTCCTATAGAACTCAATCCCAAGATGCATTGCACCCTTCAGTTCCTGCTGAACCCCATCCCACAGTGCATTGCAGGTAGAGCGCAATTCTTTTAAATAGCATCTTTCCTATAGAACCCATTCCCAAGATGCATTGCACCTTTCAGTTCTTTTAAATAGCATCTTTCCTATAGAACCCAGTCCCAAGATGCATTGCACCTTTCAGTTCTTTTAAATAGCATCTTTCCTATAGAACCCATTCCCAAGATGCATTGCACCTTTCAGTTGTTTTAAATAGCATCTTTCCTATAGAACCCAGTCCCAAATGCATTGCACATTTTCGGTTCCTGCTGAACCACATCCCACAGTGCATTGCACCTTTCAGTTCTTTTAAATAGCATCTTTCCTATTGAACCCAATCCCAAGATGCATTGCACCTTTCAGTTCTTTCAAATAGCATCTTTCCTATAGAACCCAATCCCAAGATGCATTGCACCCTTCAGTTCCTGCTGAACCACATCCTACAGTGCATTGCACCTTTCAGTTCTTTTAAATAGCATCTTTCCTATTGAACCCAGTCCCAAGATGCATTGCACCTTTCAGTTCTTTCAAATAGCATCTTTCCTATAGAACCCAATCCCAAGATGCATTGCACCCTTCAGTTCCTGCTGAACCCCATCCCACAGTGCATTGCAGGTAGAGCGCAATTCTTTTAAATAGCATCTTTCCTATAGAACCCAATCCCAAAATGCATTGCACCTTTCAGTTCCTGCTGAACCACATCCCACAGTGCATTGCACCTTTCAGTTCTTTTAAATAGCATCTTTCCTATTGAACCCAAACCCAAGATGCATTGCACCTTTCAGTTCTTTCAAATAGCATCTTTTCTATAGAACCCAATCCCAAGATGCATTGCACCCCTTCAGTTCCTGCTGAAACCCCATCCCACAGTGCATTGCAGGTAGAGCGCAATTCTTTTAAATAGCATCTTTCCTATAGAACCCAATCCCAAGATGCATTGCACCTTTCAGTTCCTGCTGAACCCCATCCCACAGTGCATTGCAGGTAGAGCGCAATTCTTTTATATAGCATCTTTCCTATAGAACCCAATCCCAAGATGCATTGCACCTTTCAGTTCCTGCTGAACCCCATCCCACAGTGCATTGCAGGTAGAGCGCAATTCTTTTATATAGCATCTTTCCTATAGATCCCAATCCCAAGATGCATTGCACCTTTCAGTTCCTGCTGAACTCCATCCCACAGTGCATTGCAGGTAGAGCGCAATTCTTTTATATAGCATCTTTCCTATTGAACCCAATCCCAAGATGCATTGCACCTTTCAGTTCTTTTAAATAGCATCTTCCTATAGAACCCAATCCCAAGATGCATTGCACCTTTCAGTTCCTGCTGAACCACATCCCACAGTGCATTGCACCTTTCAGTTCTTTTATATAGCATCTTTCCTATTGAACCCAATCCCAAGATGCATTGCACTTTCAGTTCCTGCTGAACCCCATCCCACAGTGCATTGCAGGTAGAGCGCAATTCTTTTATATAGCATCTTTCCTATAGAACCCAATCCCAAGATGCATTGCACCTTTCAGTTCCTGCTGAACCCCATCCCACAGTGCATTGCAGGTAGAGCGCAATTCTTTTATATAGCATCTTTCCTATAGATCCCAATCCCAAGATGCATTGCACCTTTCAGTTCCTGCTGAACTCCATCCCACAGTGCATTGCAGGTAGAGCGCAATTCTTTTATATAGCATCTTCCTATAGAACCCAATCCCAAGATGCATTGCACCTTTCAGTTCCTGCTGAACCACATCCCACAGTGCATTGCACGTTTCAGTTCTTTTATATAGCATCTTTCCTATTGAACCCAATCCCAAGATGCATTGCACCTTTCAGTTCCTGCTGAACCCCATCCCACAGTGCATTGCAGGTAGAGCGCAATTCTTTTATATAGCATCTTTCCTATAGAACCCAATCCCAAGATGCATTGCACCTTTCAGTTCCTGCTGAACCCCATCCCACAGTGCATTGCAGGTAGAGCGCAATTCTTTTATATAGCATCTTTCCTATAGATCCCAATCCCAAGATGCATTGCACCTTTCAGTTCCTGCTGAACTCCATCCCACAGTGCATTGCAGGTAGAGCGCAATTCTTTTATATAGCATCTTCCTATAGAACCCAATCCCACAGTGCATTGCACCTTTCAGTTCTTTTATATAGCATCTTTCCTATTGAACCCAATCCCAAGATGCATTGCAGGTATAGCTGATAATTCATAATATTTAAATGTATCAATCATTTTTCAAATTATTCAAATTTACCAATCATTTTTAAAAATTATTCGAATTTTTTGGATTACGGTTTAGAAGTGTTATATCTTTTCACACTGTTCCGCAGCCACCATTTTGAGAGATTAGCATTCCTGTTACTTTGATGACAATTGCAGGCGTCATCGGCACAGCAGTATGTTGGCCATCATGTGAGTCCATTCTGGATTCAAAGGGCATTACGCGTTTTTATGTTTATTTTTTTGTTGTTATTTTTTCTAGGGGTTTCATACCTACAGAATCGTTGGCCAGATTTTTTGGTTAACGATTCCTATTGGAGACATTTTTGGTTTTCATCTGGTATTTTTGGTCATGCCTCGTTCTGTTGATCCTTTTTCGAAAATATTTTCTGCATCTCATGAAGATCAGTCTGATCCGATAGTACGAAAAGCGGATCGTCCATTGGCAGCTAAGGCACACATTTTGTGAGCTGGCACTGACCTTCATAAGGCTGAAATGCAAGAATCCGAGAAATGACACAATTGACATGAACCCCCACCCTCACCACCCAAACATGCTACCATCATTTGCTGCCAGGATGAATTATGAGCTGCCAGGGAGAGTGATGGCTGAGGCGCCGGCACAGCTGATCTCCCTTCTCCTTGAAAGAGAAGAGGACATTTTACTTCTGCTTTCTTCCGCATTTGCTTTGACGTTCCATCGGCTGATGTCGAGCCCCACTTGTGCGTCGAGTATTCCTCGTCTCCATAATAATGCTTGAAATAATCAAAAGAGAGAACGGGGTGTGCCAGGTTTGAGAGGAAAAAAGTTCAAAGGCGCGTTCCCGCTCAAGTCTTTCTCTTTGAGGTGTTTTTTTTTTTTTTTTTTTTTTTGGCGCCAGGAGGCTGCGGCAGTCCATTAAGCAGGCTGGATTTGGTTGCCTAGCAACGTGGATTTCGGAATCTCAGCGTGTCCCAAGGGTGAAGAATTTTGCATTTTTGACAAAAAAGAAAAAAAAAATAATAATAATAACGCGATTGCTAAGCAAAAGCTCCAAGTGCGCTAACCAATAGCAGAGGAACAGAGGCACGTATCTTGAACGTTATTTTTAACAGATTTAGATCCGTTATTTGTTCATAACCAGATTAGAATTCAGCACTTTTAAAAACTTTGTCCCCTTCACGGGGTGACAAGGGAAAGCGTGGCTGCGGTTCATTTCTTTGTCTGTGACTGAAGTCAAAAGTACGTTAAGTCAAATCCGGCCTCCCTAGAGCGCCCCCTGTCTTCAGTGGTGCTTGTCGTGGCCTCATCTGGTCTCAAGGCAGAGGCTTAGGTTGGAAGGGTGGCTCTAAATTTCACAGGGGAAGCATAATGGGCTAGTTTTAGAAAGACCCTGTAGGACAGATACCTCAGTGTAAGAATGAAGTCATCTGTAGCCACTAGGGGGCTACACTGAGGGCTCCCATTTCATCCAAAAAGCACATTTTAATGTAAACAATGGCATTCTGTAGTGAATATGTGTCAGTATTTCTACAATCTCTGCACTGGCAAGTGAAGGAATTTAATTGGGGTTACATGAAGAGTTAAGACTGGGTGTGAACTTGACATCATTATATAGCGCCTTTCCTACTGAACCCCATATTAACGTACATTACAGGTAGAGCACAATTGCTTCTTCACTTTTATACACTGAGAAGGTTAATGACAATTATGGAATCATGCATGAATTAAATTATTGGAGACCTATGTTTAATACGCCACCTTTGTTACAAAAACTGCACCCTGAGGCCCATTGCAGAAGTACAGCAATTACTTCTGCAATTCTATGATGTCTGCTCTGGGAAGTAAAGCAACTCACTTGACGTCACACAAGGAGTCAAAAACCTGCGGCCTGTGATGTTTTATATTGAACCTTTCAGTTCCTGCTGAACCCCATCCCACAGTGCATTGCAGGTAAAGCACAATTCTTTTATATAGCATCTTTCCTATAGAACCCATTCCCAAGATGCATTGCACCTTTCAGTTCCTGCTGAACCACATCCCAAGATGCATTGCACCTTTCAGTTCCTGCTGAACCACATCCCACAGTGCATTGCAGGTACAGCACAATTCTTTTATATAGCATCTTCCTATAGAACCCAATCCCAAGATGCATTGCACCTTTCAGTTCTTTTATATAGCATCTTTCCTATTGAACCCAATCCCAAGATGCATTGCACCTTTCAGTTCGTGCTGAACCACATCCCAAGATGCATTGCACCTTTCAGTTTCTGCTGAACCCCATCCCACAGTGCATTGCAGGTACAGCACAATTCTTTTATATAACATCTTTCCTACTGAACCCAATCCCAAGATGCATTGCACCTTTCAGTTTCTGCTGAACCACATCCCACAGTGCATTGCACCTTTCAGTTCTTTTATATAGCATCTTTCCTATTGAACCCAATCCCAAGATGCATTGCGCCTTTCAGTTTCTGGTGAACCCCATCCCACAATGCATTGCAGGTACAGCGCAATTCTTTTATGTAGCATCTTTCGTATTGAACCAAATCCCAAGATGCATTGCAGGTATAGCACAACTGTTTCTGGATTTCTCCCACACCAATCAGTCACACCATTAAAACCAGTGCCAGGTGAAGGCAATACCATTAGCTATCTCATTACAATGGGACCTGTCATTGGGTGGGATGTCAAAGGCAGAAAGTGAACAGTCAGTTCTTGGAAGTGATGTGTTGGAAGGGGGAGAAATGGGTGAGGGTGACGATCTAAGCGGCTTCAACAAGGGCCAGATTGTGATGAAGAGACCACTGGGTCAGAGCATCTCCAAAACCCTAACCTTAAAACGTCTTATGGGGTGTTCCTAGGATGCAGGTGCCCAAGGCAGAACAACTGGTGAAACAACTACAGGGTCATGGATGCCCAAGGCACATGGATGCCTGTCTGGTCCGGTCCCACAGAAGAGCCACGGCAGCACAAATTGCTGAAAAAGTTCATGTAGGGGCTTTGATGAATGAAAGCAACAATTTAAAATTCAAGCTGCATTCCATGTCACGCTTAAGGGAATATTTCAGACAAAATTAAATAAATACTTTTGCAACAAAACAGATATTCTGTGACTTTTTGTAAAAAGGCCAGTCCAGATGAATGTAAAACTATTACGTTTGTCAATGGGGTAATGGGACTGTATGAACAAAGCCCCCATAGGTATGATTTCAGAATTGATGATTGCCTTACATGAGGTTTTTCCTCAGGCAATGATCTATTTGACCCAGATTCCACCTTATCATACTAATAAAAATATAAAAAAATAGGCAAAATATAACAATATTTCATCAATTTGTGGCAACTCTACCAAATGCAATTTGTAATCCACCTTTTCAAGTAGAGAGACAAATAGATCAGAAAGAACACCTTACTTGTGAGTGTGCCAATGCATTATTGAGGTACTGGATGAATGTTATATGTGGACCAGCTTAAGAAAATATTTTTCATATATGTCCTACCCCTTTCCTAAAACCCTAATCTTAAAGTCACTATATTTATGTCCTAATCTTAATTTTAACCCTAGCATTCGAGATGGGCCCTAATGTTAAGACTCTCCTTTGGGAGGTTTTGATGTTGGGGGTCCCTTATGTTAATATCCTTTTTAGGTCCCTGATTTTAATATTAGTCTTGGATGTTAAAGATTAATCCTTTAATCCCCTATTTTAAATTGTTATTTAAAATTTAAAGAAATTTTTTTTTCATAATATATGAGGTTTTTATACGATTTATCCATTCAATTATAGTTCAAAATTAAGCTTTTATATCAATAAATTTTAAAGTATAAATTAATTATTTTTATGCACTTTTTAAAAATTTTCAATAGGGGGCGCCATTTTTGAACCCCAATGAAATTTTTAATAATTTTTAAAGTATTATTTATACTATATTTAAATATGATTTAAGATAGATAGATAGATAGATAGATAGATAGATAGATAGATAGATAGATAGATAGATAGATAGATAGATAGATAGATAGATGTGTTAGGCACTATATAATAGATAGATAGATAGATAGATAGATAGATAGATAGATAGATAGATAGATAGATAGATAGATAGATAGATAGATAGATAGATAGATGTGTAAGGCACTATTTAATAGATAGATAGATAGATAGATAGATAGATAGATAGATAGATAGATAGATAGATAGATAGATAGATAGATAGATAGATAGATAGATAGATAGATAGATAGATAGTTTATCAATCCCAAGGGGAAATTCACAAAATTAGGGTTAACCCTAACCCTAACCCTAACCTTAATAGAGCAATTTTAAACCTTGTAATGGATTTTCCTACAATTTTAACCTTATTTATTAATAATATTTATGATTATATTGTGTAAATTAAAATGGTTGTTTAAAGACGAACAAATTTGAGAAATAAGGGCAAAAACTTTAGATTAGTCCAAAATTTCATTCTCCAGTTTTCGTGCAGATCTCAATGTTTAAAGAGTCCCCTTATACCGAAAATGTCGATATCTCGATGACAGGTGTGCGTCTGTCTGTGTGTCACAGTTTCTTGAGGATGGTCTACAGCTAAAACGGCAGGATGGAAAAATACCAAACTTGACACTTAAGCCTGTAATGAGTTGACGATGTGCTGATTAGTTTTTGAGCCAAATCGTGCAAGAGGAGGAGGTACTCGAGAAGAGCCCTCAAATACCGTAATTCTGTTATTAACGATGAATTCTTCTCGTCAATTGCTATCGTAATGACCAATTTTATGATCAGAAAGATCAGCATCAGAGCGGTAAATAATTACAGAAATGTTATCGAAAAGTTTGGGTAACTTGGTTCCCAGGGCACAAAGCCTACTGACACTCACGTCCAAATTATTTTATGCTGACATTTCATGCTTTTATTTTATTTATTGTCACATTTTTTATTTATTTGTTTATTTATGTATTTATTCGTTTAATTCTGGCTGAAATATTCCTCCATCTGTTATAAGTTGTTACGTATGCTCATCGAAGAAATTCCTCACAGGCTCGATCTGGGTATGTGATAACCCACCGGGGCAAGAGGGGGCGCTGTCACTATACCATTCTCTTCTCCTACTATGAGATGCAGCCCAGCTGAGGGCCCTTAGCCCTGCCCCTTCCTGTGTTCGTGCTGTAAAGAAGCTGGCAGCACGGATGGAGGTGTCATTCCTCATGAGAGTGAACCGCCGGATGCAGCTCCCAAGAACGACCTGCTATTTTCATAAAGGGGCTGACAGCAATTTCTGTTCTATTTCCCAAGATGCTGTTGTTCTTTTTCGCCGGCTGGCGTCAGTTTCTTTCAGTCAAAGTACATGGGACGACCCACTTGGTGTCCCAGATTTTAAGAGCTGCCTTGTGTGTCATTCCACACCCGGCCATAAAGTGTGCTACAATCATTTCTGCCTTTCTACTACCAACAGTGTAGTACACTTCAACACCTTGGCCACTAGAGGGCACAGTTCATGCTCTCACATAAGCTGATTATCACATTTTAGTTTATATAGCGTCTTTTCCTATCGAAAGACATACTACAGTGTTTTTTATTGGGGTATAGGGCCATATCTGTCACCTTTGTGTAATAATTGTTGGGCACCATTCTTTCTGGCTGGGCCTTCTGGGCGAGCTCAGAGTCGCATGTGGAGTCAACAGTGAGAAAAATGAAACGATTTTAGCTCAAGGCTGACAACACAACAAAACGTGAAAAGTGTGAGGGGGTCTGAATGCTTTCTGAATGCACTGTAAGCCTAACAGCAGGCACCGTCTTCACCTCCTCCAGGTGGCCCCACTCTTTTGGGTTGAACCTTTTGGTCTTTTGACAATGTGACCACCGGGGAGCGTAGCAACAGCCACATCCCCGAAACCCAACTAGACAGCACAGTCCTGAGTTCAAATGCAAGATGTTTTACTGTACACCGTACCTCCACAGACAGCCAAATCCTCTTCCAAAGTAATATCACACAATCACAGGCTTTCATTCCTCCTTCCACACCTCTCAGGTAGTCCCGTCCACCTCCTCCCGACTCTAACTACCAATGTAGGAGAAGTGGCTTCTTTTATGACGGAACTGGGGTGTACTTGTGATGCCACAGTATTGCACATTGGAAGAACATCCGGGCCAGGCAACTCCCCCTGGTGGCACCCATGGGACTACAATTCCCAGCATGCCATATGGGTATTCGTATGGGTGATTTCCACCATGAGTATGTGGGAATGCATAACCCCGATGAGCAGACACCTTCTGTTCCTTTCAACAAAACCTCCCCGACCCAGGAAGGGACGCCAGTCCATCCGTGTCCTTCTTTGATGGCCTCCCTCCTTGGCAGGGAATCATCCTCCATCTGAGTCAGGATGCCAGCCCATCCCAAACAACAACCCCAAGAGGTGTCACATCAAGTCAGGTTAACTGGAGTGTCTAATGTCACACGCATACGCATGGGAGGCCGCTAAAGGGACTAAATGAGAGTAATTCCATGCCAGACCAGGGGATGGCGGAGTGCGCTGACCTTTTTTCTTGCTTTCCTGCAGACCGTTCCTCACCCTGATGACATCACTTCCATTTCTGGGCCTTCTGGTGATGTCACTTCCAGTCCCGAACCCATGAAGAATGACCCTTCCAGTTCTGGTCCTTATTATGATGTAATTTCTGGGTCTGAGCCTATGGTGGAAGATCCTTCCAGATCTGCCCCCCCGTTGACATCATATCCTGTTTTGTCTTTTAAAACCGCCATTTCACAAACAGTCGATCAGCTCTGTTTTAGTCTCCGCTCTGAGCACATCGGTGCTAGCAATGTACCCTTTTGCAGCCAGGGAATATTATACAGCATACGGGTGGCTGCTCCAAATCTTTTTATGACTCTTGCGTCTGCTTTTTGTGACACTAAACGGGCCTGGTGGGACTTACTGGAGTAAGAGAATTCAGAAAAAAGATTGATTGAGTGACTGCACCACTCCGGCGCCCCCTTTTGACGGGCACAAGTATTGGCAGTGCACGTGGCACCACTCATGAACTCCTGTCTGTGTCGTTTTTTATTTTCTGCATGGCTTTGAGCCCTCCATCCCTAAGACCTCTTGCCAGCGCCACAGTTACAAAATCAGGAACGCCAGCAGCTGTACAACGTGAGAAATCGCAGCGCCGCTGGCACACACACACACACACACACAGCACAGAGCCTCAAAGACCTTTCATTTCGACTTCCCTTTCACATTTAAATGGCCATCTCATTTTCACCCTGTCATCTTCTATCCAGGCGTAAAAAAAAAAATTATGAAACATCTCCGACGCCAGCTGACATTCAACCTAATCAATCAAAGCCTGAAAAGCTGCCGGCTGGCACTGACATCTCGGCTACGAGGAGGAGAGGATGTAATCATTTGGACGGGCGTGCCTGGCTCAGAGGACGAGGCATAGAGTAGCATCCTGTCAGCCATGACGGCCCCCTCTAGCTGCAGGACCACCTGTGCAGGCGAACCCACTCAGCCAGGCGCCCCTCTGCTCAGTTCATTGATTAGTTCCAACTAAATCTGATTTTCATCTGCAGGAGAAACACATTGGAGGTTTGTAATGTCATCGGCGGCCCTGGAAGTGAAGATGGCACTCAGTGGATCATTGTGACCCAGGATGAAGAATGCGATTTCAAACCACGAACAAACATGTCACGTCGATACAAAGTGTGCCAATCTGACGCCTGTCAGGCTGAATCAACCCGCCCGAGAAGATAACACAACATTTGATAATTTACAGTTTGAGAGCCTGAGTCCTCTTGTGGTAGACCACCAGGACCCACTGCAGTTTGTCTACAGAAGCCATTATCTGTCTGCTCCACCAGGCTTATTCTCACCCGGACAATGCTGGCCGCACTATGAGGGTGATGTTGTTTGATTTCTCCGGTGCCTTCAATACCATCCAATACCATCCCTGTTGTGGCATACAGCTGGGGCCTTTGCCAGGACCTTGGGTAGTGTATCCAGAGCATTACCTCCCCCAGAGCACTAGGTAGTAGCCCCACCTGGGTTGCAGTGGTGCCTCGGACTCCCGCAGGGCTCCATGGGAGTTGGAGTTTGGTGCAGCTCTGTTGGGTTCCATGGGCGCTGCCAGGGGGTGCTCCAGCTACTCCTGAGCCCTTTTTACAGTACTACCGGAAGAAGGTCAACGAGCACCTGGAGCACTTCCGAGTGCCTTATAAAAGGAGCCAGTAGCCGCTACTCCGGGTGCCAGAGTCGGGTGGGAGAAGATGAAGCTTGTCCGGAGGAGTGAAGGCGAAGAGAGAGAAGAAAAAGAGAGAAGGAAGAGCATTTAGTGCTGGACTGTGACTGTGCTGTACACGTGGGAAACAGGAGAAAGCATTTCCCACAAGGAAAAAAGAAAAAAATTAAATCGCGTTTGTTACAGTTGTGTCCTGCGTCTGTCTGTGTCAGGTTTGGGCGGCAGGAGCGCCCCCAGCAGGCCACACTGTTAAGGGGTAAACTCAGAGGTGTGCAGATGGATGAGCCTCTGGGGGTCCTGGATGATGGGCGATCTGTAGGGCAAACCACAGTTTGTGAGACTCAAGGACTGGAGCACCACGAGGAACAGGCCTGTCCTCATTCCTGTTCAATCTGTACACCTCAAACTAGAAATATAAGAGCAGGTCAGGTCACTTGTAGAAATTCTCAGATGATTTGGCACTTATGGGGGATGTATTGATAAAGGGGGATGAGACAGAGGAGGAGAGTCAGGGGGAGAACTTTGAGAACTGTCTGCAACTTAACATCAGAAAAACCAAAGAACTGCTTATTGACTTTGGACGCACCCAAGAGTCTCTGTGTCTGGTCACTATTCAGGGAGTGGATGAAGAGGTGGCCCACTCCTGCAAGTACTTGGGGGTCCACATTGTTCTCTGAACAAAGAGTAACCACTACAGAGGAACTTCCTTAGTAGACTGTGCTCCTTCATTGTGGGAGGTGCCATCCTTCACATCTTCTACAACTCTGTGATGGCCAGTGTGGTGGGCTGGGCTGGTGACATCACTTCAAGAGAAGCCCACCCAATCAAGAAGTTAATTAAAAGGGTGGGCTCAGTTATGAGATGCATCCTGGACCCCCTGGAGGCAGAAGACAAGGAGAAAATGAAGACCAAACTGAGCGCCATCATGAACAATGCTGCACCTCCTCTTCATGACACAGTAACTCTGAGGACTTTCAGCCAACGAATCAAAAGCAGAAGTGTGTCAAGAAAACACCACAAGGGGCTCCTTTATACCAATGGCAATAATTCTGTATAGCGCCTCACAGGACTGGGACTGTCAAGTCAGAAGTTTTTCATTTTCTTCCCTTTTAGACAGCAGCCATGCCATCTACACTGCAGCTAAGCATGTGCAGGCCCATTGATTAATTGGATGGGAGACCCATCTAGGAAAAGTTTGGGTTGCAGCTGGAAGAGGTGTTGGCGAGGCCAGCAGGGGGCGCTTACCCTGTGGCCTGAATGCGGATCCCAAAGCCCCAGTGCAGTGACGGGGACACAGTGCTGTACAAATGGCGCCGTCCTTCTGGTGAGACATAAAAACTCAGGTCCTGACTCTCTGTGGTCATAAAAGATCCCTGGGCCTCCTTCGTAAAGAGTAGGGTGTACCCCAATGTCCTGGCTAAATTACCCACTATGGCCTGGTCATTCTGGCCCTGTAATCATCCCCAGTTTTTAAATGGCTAATTATCTCACCATTTCACCACCTAACAGCTCATGTTATTAATAAAGTATCTATCTTATTAATCATGTCATTAATAAAGTACAGGTGCTGGTCATAAAATTAGAATATCATGACAAAGTTGATTTATTTCAGTAATTCCATTCAAAAAGTGAAACTTGTATATGAGATTCATTCATTACACACAGACTGATGTATTTCAAATGTTTATTTCTTTTAATGTTGATGATTATAACTGACAACTAATGAAAGTCCCAAATTCAGTATCTCGGAAAATTAGAATATCAATTAAGACCAATGCAAAAAAAGGATTTTTAGAAATGTTGGCCAACTGAAAGGTATGAACATGAAAAGTATGAGCATGTACAGCACTCAATATTTAGTTGGGGCTCCTTTGGCCTGGATTACTGCAGCAATGCGGCGTGGCATGGAGGCGATCAGTCTGTGGCACTGCTCAGGTGTTATGAGAGCCCATGTTGCTCTGATAGTGGCCTTCAGCTCTTCTGAATTGTTGGGTCTGGCGTATTGCATCTTCCTCTTCACAATACCCCATAGATTTTCTATGGGGTTAAGGTCAGGCGAGCTTGCTGGCCAATCAAGAACAGAGATACCATGGTCCTTAAACCAGGTACTGGTAGCTTTGGCACTGTGTGCAGGTGCCAGGTCCTGTTGGAAAATGAAATCTGCATCTCCATAAAGTTCGTCAGCAGCAGGAAGCATGAAGTGCTCTAAAACTTCCTGGTAGATGGCTGCGTTGACCTTGGACCTCAGAAAACACAATGGACCAACACCAGCAGATGACATGGCACCCCAAACCATCACTGACTGTGGAAACTTTACACTGGACCTCACGCAACGTGGATTCTGTGCCTCTCCTCTCTTCCTCCAGACTCTGGGACCTTGATTTCCAAAGGAAATGCAAAATTTACTTTCATCAGAGAACATAACTTTGGACCACTCAGCAGCAGTCCAAAGGCGAGATGCTTCTGACGCTGTCTCTTGTTCAAGAGTGGCTTGACACAAGGAATGCGACAGCTGACACCCATGTCTTGCATACGTCTGTGTGTGGTGGTTCTTGAAGCACTGACTCCAGCTGCAGTCCACTCTTTGTGAATCTCCCCCACATTTTTGTTTCACAATCCTCTCCAGGGTGTGGTTATCCCTATTGCTTGTCCACTTTTTTCTACCACATCTTGTCCTTCCCTTCGCCTCTCTATTAATGTGCTTGGACACAGAGCTCTGTGAACAGCCAGCCTCTTTAGCAATGACCTTTTGTGTCTCGCCCTCCTTGTGCAAGGTGTCAATGGTCGTCTTTTGGACAACTGTCACGTCAGCAGTCTTCCCCATGATTGTGTAGCCTACAGAACTCGACTGAGAGACCATTTAAAGGCTTTTGAGTTAATTAGCTGATTAGAGTGTGGCACCAGGTGTCTTCAATATTGAACCTTTTCACAATATTCTAATTTTCCAAGATACTGAAATTGGGACTTTCATTAGTTGTCAGTTATAATCATCAACAATAAAAGAAATAAACATTTGAAATACATCAGTCTGTGTGTAATGAATGAATCTAATATACAAGTGTCACTTTTTGAATGGAATTACTGAAATAAATCAACTTTGTCATGATAGTCTAATTTTATGACCAGCACCTGTATCTACTGCTTCACAGCCTTAAATGAAAACACACAAACTAATATTTCTTCCCAGCTTTACTTACTCAATGCAATCTCTAACATCCAAGTGAAAGATATCACAATTACCGTTCAGAAGAATTAAAAAAAATAAAAAAACAAGAAATACTGAGATGAAGATGAGATGAAGAAAGGATCACACCCCCCCACCCCCCCCCCCCCCCCAAACTCAATCAGGTGTCAGTGCCCACCATTCCCATTGCGGTTACTGGCTTCCTTCCACCTGTGCTCAGTTGTAATGAGTGGGATTAGTGAAGCTGTTCCTGGTCCATTCATTCCCTTGCTTGGTAGTGCAACTGACAGAGTTGTGGACAGACATAATGCAGGAGATCTCAAAGAATTTATCAATCCCAAGAAGTCCAGTAAAGTCCATCATAAAGAAGTGTTTGGTATGACTAGGACCCTCCATAGATCCTCCAAACTGGATGGAAGAGCAAGGAGGAAACTGACAAGAGAGGCTACCAAGAATGCCAATGGCCACTTTGAAGGAGTTACAGGATTTGATGGCACAGACTGGTCATTAATGGTGTGCATGTGACAACAATTTCACAAGCGCTCCCACACTGAGGCTCGTTTGAGCTTTGCCAGAATGGACCTTGAAGATTCTGATGCCAAGTGGAAAAAGGTCTTCTGGTCAGAGGAGACCAAAATCAAACTATTTGGCCTTGACACCAAATGGTCCACCAATGCAGCTCACCATCCACAACACACCATACCTACAGTAAAGCATCCTGTTGTGGGGAGCCTGGGGCTCTCGTTAGGGTAGAAAGAGAAATGGATGGGGCAAAATACCATCAAATTCTTGAGGAAAACCTGCTACCCCCTGCCAGAAAGTTGAAGATGGGTGGAATGTTAACCGTTCAACACGACAACGACCCGAAGCACACAGCAAAATTGACCACCCAGAGGCTGAAGGAGAAAAAAGTGAATGTCCTGGTGTGGCCAGTCAGAGCCCCGAGCTAAATCACAGTGAAAATCTGTGGAAAGATCTGAAGATAACAGACCATCCAATGTGACTGAACTTGAACAGTTAAACTGTAAAGAAGAGTGGGGGGCAAATACTGAGTGGGCTCAATCTAGGTGTGCAAAGCTGATAGAGAAGAATCAACAGACTCAAGGCTGTCATTTAAGCAAAAGGTGGGTCAACAAAATGACACTGACATTGGGGGGGTGATCCTTTATTAATCTCAGTAGGTCTTGTTTTTGATTTTTTATAATTCTTCTAAACTGTAACTGTGATATCTTTCACTTGGATGTTAGAGGTGGCATTGAGTAAGTAAAGTTGGGAAGACATATTAGTTTGTGCAAGTTTTTATTTAAGGATGTAAAGCAAAAAATATGGGAATATTTTTTTTGGGTGGGGGGGGGTTCTTTTCTATAGCCACTGTAAATGTAAATAATTATTAAGGGCTTTGTGATTGTTGCTGGGCCTGTACAGAAAATGATTATGATGAAACAATACCACCCTCTAGTGGATGTTCTATGCATGTCATGCTAAAAAGAAAAAGGGGGGAAAAAATCCCTTCACTTGAAGACTAGGAACGCTTTGAGCACAGGGATGAAGGACTGGCATTCCAGTGTTTACCTGCCAGGTGGTGCCAGGACTGATGTTGGCTGCTTTTGCTGTCTTGCTTGGCATGCAGAAGAGAGCTGACACATTTAAGGTAATAATAACAATAATACATTTTATTTATTCATAGGCGACTTTCTAAACACTCAAGGACACCGAACAATAGTTAAAACCCACATTATAAACAAAACTAAAATACAAAAATTAAAATCTGACAGAGCAATTGTAGTCAAAGAGAAAAAGCAGTCTGAAACAAATGAGTTTTAAGTTTAGCTTTGAAAAGTGAGAATGATTCAATATTTCTAAGCTCAGATGGTAGTGAGTTCCAAAGCTGTGGTAAGTGGTAAGACGGACGAAGGGGACAGTCAAGTGGATGGAGGAAGAGGATCTAAGGGTACGGGAGGGAATGGCAACATGGAGGAGGTCAGACAGATATGGAGGGGTGAGGTTGTGGAGAGCCTTAAATGTTAACAGAAGAATTTTGAATTGAATGCGGAACTGAACTGGAAGCCAATGAAGCTGATGTGGTGAATAGAGGGGGTTCTAATAATGATGTGGGCAGCTGAATTCTGGACTAGTTGAAGCTTATAAAGAAATTTGTGAGAAAGACCAAAGAAAAGGGAATTGCAATAATCGAGACGAGAAGTGACCAGGCTGTGAACAAGGATAGCAGTGGTGTGGGGAGTGACGGAGGGGCGAATACGATTAATGTTACGCAGACTGGGAGATGTTCTTGACGTGGAAATGAAAGGGTAAAGTACTGTCAACGATGACACCTGTGGGGAAGGGGAGACAGAGGAATTATCAATAACAAATGACAAATGATCAGTTTTGGATAATGTTGATTTTGCACCAATGAGGAGAACCTCAGTTTTGTCACTTTGTTATTTCATTTAAGAAAATTTGAAGAAAACCAGGATTTGATTTCTGCTATGCAATCAACAAGCGAGGAGGGTGGAAAGGAAGCAGTAGGTTTGCTAGTGAGATAGAGCTGTGGGTCATCAGTGTAACAGTGGAAGCTAATGTTATATTTAGAAAAGGGGAAGGAGGTCAATAATGAAAAGGAGGGGCCCCAGGACAGAGCCCACCAACAGCAGTGGGTTGGGATGTGAAAGTTTTAAGCTGAACGAACTGAGTGCGGCCTGAGAGGTGGGATCTGAACCAATCTAGTGGAGAGTGGGTAATGCCAATCGAAGATAATCTATTGAGAAGTGTTGTGGGGTACAAAATCTGTACATTTTGGTTTGTATTTCAATAATATTTTGTTCAAGACGAGACAACAGAGGAACTACATTCAGGACAAATCAAAACAGGTCTTCTTCCCAGTGATATCTCACTTTTAAAACAGCTGTTCCAACAAAGAAAGGAAGACATGCTGGTGGCTCAATTACTTTATAACTTGAGAAAGGATGGACATCTAATTATTTTACAGCCTGGGAAAGGAAGACATAGCGACACCTCAGAAAACACAAAACGTTTTATTGTTTGGGAAAACGGACAGTGAAATAATTCTTCATATTGACAGCCAGCCAATCAGAATATCTAACAGTCACATTCTTGCAAAACCTCCCGGTAGAATTTTAGAATAAATATGCCTTGTCTGAGAAGCGATATAGCTGAGTAAGGAAGTAAGGAAGGAGGGAGGAAGAAGAAAGGATGAAGACGTCAGAAGAGAACAGAGTGACGTCAACGGGAAGCCGTTTCCATCTGGTCGTCAGAAAAGCATCATGAGCAACTACAAGTGCTCGATCACAAGCCACCTGTGACATTCATCCTTGTCATCTGTAACTTTCTCGCAAGCTTTTTCTAAAGACTATACATATCCAGACTTTTCTATCAGTACCTAATTTCTATTATTCTTTGTTCCACTGGTATTGTTGTTATTCCTGTAATAAAGACCATGCTGCTTTTAACATTCTATGTTTTGTCTTAATGTCTAGAGTGATTGAAATAATAAGTTAGATTTCTTTGAGCACCTGGTGCAGCCGGAGGTTTGCCATACGCTCCATGCTGCGAGGTTTATTAAGGTTGAGGGTGAGAGCTCCACCCAATAGTAGGGAACAGGACGTAAAGTAAGGCATTCTGGGCTGATAAATGGCCGATAGTCAAGAGTGCTGAGTCTTTGTATGTTTAAATGTATTCTTGTAGACCAAAAGTAATATTTAGGTCTGAGATATCATTAAAACATCGTATGTTGCTTGTGCCGATACTAAGTAAGTCTCTTGAAGTGCTGAGAGTGTTACAGGCGGTGTTATTCCTAAGGCACTTGTGTGGTTTAAAGTGCTAAAGGTTAATCAGCATGTGTGTGTGTCATTCATAGGGCACTGTTGTGGTGAGGGTCTGTGTGTGTGTGTGTATAGCTATGTGTGTGTGTGTTAATCTTAAAGTGCAACAGTAGACCAACCCGATAACGAACTTGACAAGTACACTTACCCTTGAAGAAAAACAGGTAAAGGGTAAGTAGAGGGAAATACTACAATAATACAGAAGAGTAGTGTGACAAATATTGTCAAATGTCGCACTTTCAGATCAAGAAGGATGAGAATAGTGATTAAACCAGAATCAGCTGTCATAAGGAGGTCGTTAGTAAGTTTGATAAGTGCCGTCTCTGTATTATGGAGGGGGCGAAAACCAGACTGGTGCCAAAAGGTACCCACTACTGTCTTGAGAGAAGAATGCCAGGTGGATGTGAAGGGGCTAGAAGAAGGAGAAGCAGAAGGCCCAGAAGCTCAACTGAGGATGAGAACATCAGCACCTGTAGTTTGAAGAACACGCACCCTACAGTTCCTCAGTTGGCTGCTTTCTTAAACAGCAACTCAAGCCAAGACCGTGTACTTGCTTTATTTAACAGAATAACATGCCAAGTCACGTCAAGTGGCTTTATTGTCACACCATCTGTATACCATATTGCAGCATACAGTGGCACGAAATAACAGGACCACATTGCAGCATAAACACAGGACAAGTGCAAGATGGGTAAAGACCTCTGCTACTCTATAACAGGTAAATAATTACAAATAAATAACAGCTAAGTGAATATTGTAATGGATGGCATGCAGGGACTGGCATTCTGGCCAGGAATGAACAAGGAGCCCTACCCGGCCAGGAGGCCAGTACAATGGAAGGACAGGGGAAGATGATTTATTTGGGTTCTTTAATCCCCCACAACACTAGATGGCAGTGTTCCTGGGTTACAGTACCTTTACGGATACACACAGGGCATAATGGGAACTGTAGTTCCATGGAAGAGCCCTGTTGGGTTCTGTGCTTGCTGCCAAGGGTGTGCTGAAGGGATTAGTGGTCCTTTACTTTATGGGACTCTTCTTTATGGGACCCTGCTTTCAAGGGACAGTGTCGTGACACCGGACGTGCTCCCGGGTCCTGCATGATGGAAGCAGCTTTGCTTCAGTACAGGTGGAGTCGGGAGAGGAGCTGGACAACATTCACCTGGAGAAAGGAAGGAAGGAAAAGAGAAATGAAAGAATTGAGTCTGTGCTTGCGAGTTTGAATAGATAGATAGATAGATAGATAGATAGATAGATAGATAGATAGATAGATAGATAGATAGATAGATAGATAGATAGATAGATAGATAGATAGTGTGACAATTAGAGGCACTGTCGACCCTTGAACCCTCAGACCAGACGTCAGACACCAGATAAAAGTCCAATAATAATATTTATTATTATAAATAAGTGCACAAAGCACCCTCCTCTCCACAATACTCAATAAATCCAAGAACAATAACCAATAAACAATCCTCCACTCCCAGACACATTGCCACCCTTCCACCCAGCTCAGCTCAACGTCTGGGATTTCCCACAATCCTTTTATAGTCCTTGACCTGGAAGTGGTTCTGTCCCTCAGTCCATGTGACTTTCTATTACTTCCGGGTCAGGTAAAAACTTCTCCTTTTCTTCAGCCCGGAAGTATATCATTTCTTCCATTCCCGTGACTTGGAAATACTTCCGGGCTATACGGAAAGCATAAATCCCTGGGCCTCCCTGCAGCGACTCCTGGTGGCCCTCATGGTATCCAGCATGGCTGTGCATTAAAACTCCAAGGTCCATGAGGCCCTGCTGGAATTCGGGGCACCTCCATGTTGCAGGGAGGGCTCCATCTGGCGGCCTGGGGGTATTGGCCAGACTGTATGGCTGGCAATCCCTCACAATAGATAGATAGATAGATAGATAGATAGATAGATAGATAGATAGATAGATAGATAGATAGATAGATAGATAGATACTTTATTAATCCCAAGGGGAAATTCACATGACCTGTGAAGGAATTTTACACAATAAATCATTTGTTTGAACCTGGGACTTGTGTTTGTGAGATGGTGTTTGGCGTTTGGGGTTGCTGCAATGCCCCCTAGTGGTCACAACAGATAGTAATAACTTGAAATAGTAATAAATAATGAATAAATAATAACAGTAAGACTAACAATAAAAAACAACAGTACTGACAAGTGTAACAAATGTAGTGTGTATACAGTAAATAAGCTACTAGGGACAGACCTGAGGGCAGGGGGCAGCACAGAATTCAGAGTCAGGACCGCCAAGGGGTAGAAGCTGTTGTAGAACCTGACAGAAATACTTTGGATGCTACAGTAGCTTCTGACAAATGGAATGGGTAAATGAGACCGTGGGAGGGTAGGGAGTGGACCCTCACGTTGCTGTAGGCTTTGCAGATGCAACGCTTTTCAAAGATGTCTTCAGTGGGGGGCTAGAGAGGTCCCAGTGACCCTTTCTGCTGTGTGCACTATCGATTTTAGGACCTTGCAGTTAGAGATAGTGCGGTCCCCAAACCAGAGGGTGATGCATCAGATCAAAACACCCTCCATGTTGCCTCTGTAGAACTTGGCGAGAATGGCATGAGGTAGGCTTGCCTTCTTCTTCAGCCGCTGTAGGAAGTGGAGACGTTGCTGCACCTGCTTGGCTATGGAGGTGGTGTTAATTCACCAAGTTAGGTCACTTCCCCAGTGCCCTCCAAGGAATTGGGGTGCTCTTGACCTGTTCCACCTCAGAATCCTCGATGTGTAGTGGCGTGTGGATAGCATGGGCCGTCCTGAAGTCAACAATCACTTCTTTCATCTTCTCCACATTAAGAGACTGTAATGCATGCAGATCGGAGGATCTCCTCATGGGCTCGACTAGCGAGCTATCAGATGGCCGGCCACATCATGGGGTTCAAATTCATAAGCCAACGAACCCCATTCTTTAATTCTGTTCCATCCCAGTGCTCTCATTCTACAACACCAAATATTTTGAAAACTTTCTTTCTTTCTTTCTTTCTTTCTTTCTTTCTTTCTTTCTTTCTTTCTTTCTTTCTTTCTTTCTTTCTTTCTTTTCCGGAGGGCACCAGTGCAGATCAACACTCTTGAGACCTTCATTTTTTTTATTTTTAAATATTTTATTAAAACAGATGTTGTATCATGGCATCCAAAGCTGCCAGTGAATGGGTCATCTGTTGGTTTGGTTTGCACCCCATTATTGTTTGACTGCTGCTTCCGGTAAAAAAAAACTAATAAAGAAGGCTTCTGAATTTTAAAAAGCAAGTCAAACAAAATGAAGGCAAAAGACGTGTGCCCCGTTAGCAGGAAAAAACGGTTATCAAACAAGAAAGTGGCTGAGATGAAAACTTGCAGCTGCTGCTGCAGCAAAATCCTGAATGTGACACCACACTGCCTTTGGAAATCATTCAGACCCCCTACACCAGGGGTCTCCAACAAGTCGCTCGCAAGTTACCGGTAGATCGCCTCCCCTTTCCAAGTAGCTCGAGAAAGGGTTAATGAATCCTACATAAATTTGAAAACTTGATTAGTCAAATTAGGGGTGGGCGATCTTTCCAAAAAATAATTTTACGATCCTTTTAACACAAAATCACGATCCACAACCCGAATTGCAATCTCTTTTCAATGTGGCATACCCTTAAGAGAATATCCGGACTCAAACTCATCAAGACCTAAGTAACACTTTATTTTAATTATCAAACAAAGTTGAATTCAATTGTTCTCTCGTTCGCTAGCTAAGCAGAGTTAAGGCACACGCCCCGAACTGGCGAGCGAGTGAGGAAGGCCCCTCTCCTTGGCCTGCAGCCTCTCTCTCAGATTCGCTCAAATAAATCAGTACGGCAAGCGAACTCTGATACACAGCGAAATGACAGAAGTCGCAAAATCAACCGGAATGTCCAAGCAAATTATAGAAAAAAACATGATCTAAATCCGTTAAGTAGTTCTCTCGTGAAAAGCAGACAGACATACAGACAGACAGACATTGGATTTTCTATATTATATATTAGTAAACCTTCAGAATAATGTGCAGTTAAAGTGTCAACAGCATTGTCAGCATATCTGGAGCTTAGCAGAGCCAGAGAACGAGAAGAATCTTCACCAAGCAGCTCTGAAAATGTCTGCTGTGTTTGGGTCTCCATACCTCTGTGAGTCTGACGTGAATGTCATGAAATCAAAGTTCAGAACACGACTGACAGACGGACATTTAAATGACTCCATAAGAGTGAACAGTCAGTGGCTCCACTCCACCAGACACCTCAGTGCCAGTCATCTGACGAACTCAAAAACACATCACACATGCAACTGGACTTATGAATAAAGTGACACAGTGACATGTGACAAAATGACAAATGAAGAAGTCAGATCTGTGGATTTGGAATTGCATTGTTTTGTTTTGACAGCATTCATGTTTCAATTCAATAGTGTGAGATACAATAGAAAATGCATACACATGAACAAAATGCACTTGCAGGTGAACTAAATATTTTTTTGTGATGTTTTAATGCAAAATGTGAGTTGTGGACACCAACATTTTGTAAATGTTCAGGCAAAACAAGCTTATTCAGTTTGTTTGGGGTGAAATAAGCTATGAGAAAAAATGTTAGAAAACAGAATTAGCTCTCGGCCATTTTCATTTTGTAAAAGTAGCTCTCGGGGGGACAAAAGGTTAGAGACCCCCTGCCCTACACTTTTGTCACATTTTGTTCAGTTGCAGCCTTATGTTAAATTAATTTCAATTAGTAGAGCAGCCTCCCTCCTGACACATTGAGACCACTGTTGCCAATTCCACGGTTTTCTCGCCCATTTGGGCTATTTTTGATCGTCACTCAAGGGGAAAAAAATGGCCTTCTGTGGATTGCGTCTGCTCCTTTTTTTTTAAAATTATATGTATTTTTCAACACCCCAACTCCACATTTTTTCCATGTTTATAATTTATTTGGACCTCCTTCCCCTGTAATTAGCACCTGTATATACTCTTCACCATTGTAAAATCTCAGAGGGCCCCCCGTCCTGTTGTGTGATGGTATATACCCATTCTGTCAATCTGAAAAATCTGTGAGGGTACAACCCCCCCAAACAGGCTTTGATGGTATGTACCTAACCCTCTTGCTCTGACATTGCCCCTCTCTTTCTGCTGTGTCATTTTGTCTACCTCAGACCATCTTCTTCTATCGGCTGCTCCCGTTAGGGGTTGCCACAACGGATCATCTTCTTCCATATCTTTCTGTACTCTGCATCTTGTTCTGTTACACACTATCACCTGCATGTCCTCTAACACCACATCCATAAACCTTCTCTTATGCCTTCCTCTTTCCCTCTTGCCTGTCACCTCTATCCTTAGCATCCATCTCCCAGTATACTCAGCATCTCTCCTCTGCACATGTCCAAACCAGTGCAATGTCGCCTCTTTGACTTTGTCTCCCAACTGTCCCACCTGAGCTAACCCTCTAATGTCCACATTTCTAATCCTATCCATCCTCATCGCACCCTGTGCAAATATGAGCGAAGTTATATTCGTCTATATAATTTTCAATTGTTGCTACATGCACTTCATATTGGTAATGTATACTTGTTTTCAGTATCTGAAAATTGGCGTTCAAAAATCGCCCATCACAAATAATCACCCAACTAGCTTAATTTCTAGTACATCTACACGTTTGGTTGCCCCCATTTAAAACTGATTAAACGGTCGGGTATTGCCACTAAAATTATAATACATTTTAGTACTAGGGTGTTGTACCGTGTTAGCCATTATGAATGTAGACATGAGCCTATCTTGTTTGAAGAAGGGGCCTGAGTTGCCTCGAAAGCTTGCATATTGTAATCTTTTTAGTTAGCCAATTAAAGGTGTCATTTTGCTAATACATTTTAAAAATGCAAAGAAAACAATTCCGAGTACAATTCATAAAACATTCTATCTGAGTAGTAAGCAAAGGGCTATATAAATGTAAAGAATTATTATTTACCGCGTACCCACCCGACAAAAGACAAGCAACTGAAGAATAACAGACGCAACAGGCTCACTGAGTAGACGCGGTTATCGCGTCACTGCGTAGTGTATTCAGTGCGCAGGCTCCACATGACGTATTTCCGGTTAGTACCGCTGCTGTGGCGACGACGACGTTTGAGATTTGAGTGCCGCCGAAGGTTGTCAGATTGGCGAAAGAATGCAGGAATAGTCAAGACAGCTGACTGTGTGATTAATTTATTTTGGCAACTTTTCTTCGGATTCCACGGATTGTTGCTCATCTGCTTGGCCATTCATTACATACAGGTATGAGTTTTAAATCTAACGGTATCATTTCACAGACCTCGCGTTTCCTTTTAAACTTTTCATCTTTCTCTCACTTGTCATTTTTTTCTAGTAGAGACGTCCCGGGCCGTTAAAGCTCAGAAAAGCCGCTCTGCACGCGAGACTAATCCTGTCGAATTGCCGTGTTGTAGTTTCCCGAAGAATCGGAGGGAGCCAAAAGCCGATACGCTTAAACGTGTCTTTTGACTTCATAACTTCTTTACCCATTTTAAGGGATTTTATTTAGTCGCGTGGAACAGTTGTTACGCAAACGCCGATTTTATGTTTCTCTTTATTTCAGTCTCAAGGGCTCCAACTTTTCAATTCATTGACGTGGCTCTTTGAATGTTCAACTCCATGATGTAGTTCAGGGCTAATAGGGGGCAGATTAGGAAGATTATACCAATCAAGGGGCCTTTTATCCAAAAACCAAAAAAGATCGTAATTTAGCCTTTTGGTATTTTTAGAGACTTTTTGTAATTTCAAAGGAGTTTGAATTATTAGAAACAGGGGAAGGAGATTTGGGGTCCAGAAACTTAAATTTTGTAGTTAGACTGCCAGAGTTGATCAAGCTCTCACATTCATTTCAGGCACGAGTATCATGCAAACAATTCACCCAGTCTTTTAAATCTCACATCTGTGAACAGCCATTCACTGAGTGCTTATTACTGTTTAAACACACATACAGGCAGAGCGTATTATTAAAAGACTTGCGCAAATGGCTTGCTTATTTTCCATTTTCAAATGGCACTGTATATCTTCACATGCGTTTCTCTCTTTTACCTAAAGGAACACATCTTGTTTACATCTGCAGCATTTGTAACCTAATGAGGTACTAGGGTGTTGTACAGTGTTAGCCATTATGGATGTAGTGAGAAGTCAAGCAGAATGACCCCTTTTATTGACTAACTAAAACGATTACAATATGCATGCTTTCGAGGCAGTTTTACTTTTAACTAGAACAAGCGTGTATCAATGTGAGGATATTGTGTTTTTTTCTGTAACTTGTTAAAACTGACAGCACTAACAGGGTGGAACAAGTAAGAATAAATGCCTCATTTCATAGGTCTGATAAGTGCTACAAAAATAACCATTGAAAATGATTTTTCATTTTTAATTAGTTGGCAAGAACCAATCAAAGGGCCAGGAAAAAAATCATCTCGAGAGCCAAATCTGCTAACTGAACATCCCTGATGTAGTTTTTAAAGTACAGAGTTGTTTTTCATTAAATTCCAAGCTAATGCTAATGATATCATTGCAATTAGCAACCTTTATAAGCACAGCCCCTTTGTACAGTGTGTGCTTTTGGAACACAGGTGGTTTAAATTAATTGCTCAGCATGGTGCTGTGGATCACCAGCAGGAGGTGATCTGGCAGTATTGTGGCTTAGATGCCCATTCCATCATCATACTATCTGAACAAAACAATTACAGTGCCACTTATGACAAAGACATTAACAAGTATAATTTTGTTTCCTTTCATATATCTTTTTCTTTTTTGATGGTTAGATTTTTAATAATATGGAAAAAGATGATCCACTGTGGCAACCCGTAATGAAAAACAAGATTAATAAACAATACCTAAGATATTGATGCCACTGTGAACAATTTAAAAAATATGCCAAACAAAATGGAATAGCCTGTCCAACACTGAGGTCTGACTTGGTTTTGCTCACGGAGTCCCGAATGAAGCACATTGCTTGCATTGTGAGGGAGCATCAGTTACGGCACTACTACCTTGACTTTGATACAGTTAACCATAACATTTTACTGTCCTGACTTTCAGCTATTGGTATCTCTGGTGCTGCTCTTTCTTGGTTCACATCATACCTCAGTGATCGCCAGTTTTATGTCTTCATTAGGGAGTACAAATCTGCCACTACTTCACGCACACAAGGTATCCCTCAAGGGTCAGTTCTCAGATCCTCTTTAACATCTCTATGCTCCCGTTAGGTGAGATTATTCGTCGGTATGGTTTTTAAGCTTCCACTGCTATGCCGATGACACACAACTTTATGTAAGTGTTGATGTAACTGCAACATCTTCACCTGTTGCACTGACTGACTGCATTCGGGGAAATCAATCATTGGATGACAGATCATTTTTTACAACTCAATCCTGATAAAACAGAAATCTTATTACAGTAAAACCTTGGATTGCGAGTAACTTGGTCTGTGAGTGTTTTGCAAGATGAGCTAAAATTTTTAATAAATAAACAAGCGAGGTCTTGCAATACGAGTAGTACGTATACACTTTGTCTGCCGAGCATCACGTAGGGATTGTGGGTAATCATCTCCCATGCTCTTTCTCAGTCGGCGTGCCTCACTCATATGCAGTAATCCCTCCTCCATCGCGGGGGTTGCGTTCCAGAGCCACCCGCGAAATAAGAAAATCCGCGAAGTAGAAACCATATGTTTATATGGTTATTTTTATATTGTCATGCTTGGGTAACAGATTTGCGCAGAAACACAGGAGGTTGTAGAGAGACAGGAACGTTATTCAAACACTGCAAACAAACATTTGTCTCTTTTTCAAAAGTTTAAACTGTGCTCCATGACAAGACAGAGATGACAGTTCTGTCTCACAATTAAAAGAATGCAAACATATCTTCCTCTTCAAAGGAGTGCGCGTCAGGAGCACAGACTGTCAGAAAGAGAGAGGAAAGCAAACAAATCAATAGGGCTGTTTGGCTTTTAAGTATGCGAAGCACCACGGCACAAAGCTGTTGAAGGCGGCAGCTCACACCCCCTCTGTCAGGAGCAGAGAGAGAGACAGAGAAAAACAAAGTCAAAAATCAATACGTGCCCTTCGAGCTTTTAAGTATGCGAAGCACCGTGCAGCATGTCGCTTCACGAAGCAGCTGCACAGAAGGTAGCAACGTGAAGATAATCTTTCAGCATTTTTAGACGAGCGTCCGTATCGTCTAGGTGTGCGAACAGCCCCCCTGCTCACACCCCCTAAGTCAGGATCAGAGAAAGTCAGCGCAAGAGAGAGAGAGAAAAGTAAGTTGGGTAGCTTCTCAGCCATCTGCCAATAGCGTCCCTTGTATGAAATCAACTGGGCAAACCAACTGAGGAAGCATGTACCAGAAATTAAAAGACCCATTGTCCTCAGAAATCCGCGAACCAGCAAAAAATCCGCGATATATATTTAAATATGCTTACATATAAAATCCGCGATAGAGTGAAGCCGCGAAAGGCGAAGCGCGATATAGCGAGGGATCACTGTAGTCAACATCCGTATGAGCGTGTAGTGTTTGCTATAGCATTGTGACAATGTGTGTACTGTAACGTGCGAGTCCTTGTCATGCACCCCAAAACACAGCGTGAAAAAGGAACAGCAGGGTTATTTATTGTAGCGGGATCTGCCGCTCTCCTATACAGAGACACAGCAATTAGGCAGGGTCGTGACCAGGTTAGTGGACAAGTAATATTGTGCTCTTGCATCACCCATCGACGGCAGGCGCTTATAGCTTGACCGTGATCTTTTCTGATTCACTTTTACGGTGAACTGCTACAGTGCTGGGACCCTGCAGTTGCTTCGGGTCGCTCTTCCGCATGTTATCCCATTGGGGGATCCCAAAAGAGTTTTAAAGCATTTTTTTTATTTTGTGTCCACGTTTAGTGACTCTTCAGGCAAAAGCAACTGTCATTGGATAGGTTTCCTTGTTAAAGTCGCAAAAAAAGAAGAAGATTCCAGTGAGCCAACAGATAGCAGGGATTGTTGGTTAGAGTGAAAGTCGTCCTACACAATAACCCTCCTCCTCCTCTCCTCTGTCTCGTCTCCCTCACACCAGCCACGATTCTTTTCAGAGGTAAAGTGCAGGTTAATTTGTTTTATGTATTTTTTCTTTATTTTTTTGTATGAATCATTTTTATATAAATATTTGAGGGTTGTGAAACAAATTATCTGAGTTTCCATTATTTCTTATGGGGAAATTCGCTTTGATATACGAGTGCTTTGGATTACAAGCACGTTTCTGGAACGAATTATGCTGGCAAACAGAGGTTCCACTGTAGCGGGTCCTCTCTACCCTTCGTAGGCTAAAAATTGATGTCGATGGGATCCTGGTTGAACCCTCAGCATCAGTCCGTAATTTGTGTGTCAGTTTCTTACTATTCAATCATACATTAGCTCAATGGTACAGACAGCTTTTCTTCATCTGCATAATATTGCTAATCTGCATCCTTTCCTCAGTGTGAAGGACTCTGAAACACTCATTTATGCTTTCAACACTACCTGTCTAGACTATTGCAATGCATTGTTTTATGGCCTACTGACTAAGTATATCAATAGATTACAATACGTTCAGAATTTTGCTGCACGTTTACGTACACACACTAAAAAATCTGATCACATCACTCCTTTCCTCTATGATTTGCATTGGTTACCAGTTTCTTCAAGAATCAAAAATAAAATTATTCTTCTCGCCTTTAAAGCCCTTCATGGTTTAGCCCCTCATTGTCTGTCTGAGCTGCTGCTTCCTTACACTAAGATCATCAGATGCTAACTTACTCGCTGTACCTACATACAGGTTAGTAACTATGGGTGGTCGAGCTTTCAGTGTGATGGCCCCTAAAATTTGGAATGCTGTTCCTCTCAGCCTTCGGGAGAAAAATCTATTATTAATTTCAAACTCCTGTTAAAAGCACATCTTTTCAATGAGAATTATTCATATTCTTGTATGTCATTTCTATTGTCTTGTTAATATGTTCATTGAATTGTAAAGTGTCCTTGAGTGTATGAAAGGTGCTACATAAATAAAACATTATTATTATTATTATTACAGCCATGTGACGTGATTCCCCAAGGGTGATCTGGCTCACAGGACCCTCATTGTTCAGCAGGACCAGACCAAGGGCTTGCCCACATAACACCTGGCAGCATCCGGTAGATGGTCATTTCTGGGGATGTCTGCCTGAAGGAATGTCAACTAGGGTCCCAAACCGTTTTTGTCATGTGGTGAGTGCAGCAATGTGCTCTACCAGTGCATGCTCCCCAACTTCACCTGACCTGAGGTGGTGGGCAGCTGTACCCTGTCCCAGCAGGACTGAACTCTGGGTGTGCGACTGCACTGGGTGAATTGGCAATTTTTCTACAGAGTCATTCACACGTAACATGACTGTCTGGGGCTACTAGTAAACCTGATGGTGTAACTGGATTACATGTGAAAGCTCACAGTTACTTGACAAGAATTTGTAAACTTCATCCAGGAGCCTCCGACCAACTAGGCCTTGAGTAGTGTGAGATGGCATTACAGCAGCACTGCTCCTCCAAAGTTTGATTATTTTAAGTAATAATATACAAAACACCACCTTACATATGCTTAGACTATTGCTACTTCTTTAATTTTCCTTAGGTTAGTGTGATGACTACCGTTATATTGGACATCATGTACCTCCAGGTTCTTTTCAGGAATAAATTTTTGTTTCTTTTTCTTTTTCCCAGAAAATGTTTCTAAGCATCTGGCATTACCTGCATACAACCTTCTTTAGATATTGGCTGAAATGGTTGATCAGACAGGTCACCGGGAAATGTGAACTTCAAAGAATCTTTCACAGCTTCATTCAAGGAGCAACAAGGGCAATAAAAACAGGTGCTGATATTTTGTGTGGTGTTGATGGTGTGATGTACCCACAGGATTTGTATTTGGTGTATTTATGTATGTTTGTTTGTCACATGAATATAAAAGTACTTGTGCTCTTTCATCTGTCCTTAAGGGAATAATCCACTTAAAAATTATATTTTTTATATGTTATTTACCCATTGTATTTTGTCGTGATGGCTGAGATAAGAAAAATTTGAACTCATATTTTCAAGCTGAGCAGAAAGAATTGAAGACAGACCTCTTGACCAATGATTGAGGGGAGAGGTGGCTCTTCAGTTCTAAAGTGCAGTAAATGCGTTTCCTGTCTATGGTGAGCGCTGAATATCTCTTCTCTATACAGTAAAACCCTGCAGCATGAACGTACTTATGCACGTACAACCCGCAGCACGACCATTTTTTTCATGCAAAAAAAATGCATCAGAACACGACCAAAATTCTGAAGCACAACCAAAGAAGTAAACATGTTCCGATCACATGGTCGCCTTCCACGTCATAAAGAAAGCCTTAAAACGTTAACTGTGGCGTTAACCAGTGCTTTGTAAACAGTGTTCCTTACTGTGCCTGTGATATTACTGTTATTTAGTGATTATTTTGTGCTTTTTACTAAATAATGATGGGTCCAAAGAAAGCTAGAGAGGTAAGCACAAAACCAAAGCAGGAACAACAATCAATAACAATAGAAACAAAGATTGATTACATCTTGCCTGAAGAAGGGGCCTGAGTTGCCTCGAAAGCTTGCATATTGTAATCTTTCTAGTTAGCAAATAAAAGGTGTCATTTTGCTTGGCTTTTCTCTACATTCATAATGGCTAACACGGTACAGCACCCTAGTACAATAGAAACAAAGAAAGAAATGATTGAAAATATGAGAGAGGTATACGGGAGACTGATCTTGCAGCTTCGTAAGGCCTGAGTAAATCTACTATATCTATGATTTGGAAAAACAAAGAGGAAATTAAAAAAGCTGAAGTTTCTAAGGGTGTGACACGTGTACTCTCTAAAAACAGACCACCAGCAATTGATGAAGTTGAAAGATTATTGTTACTTTGGATAACTGAAAGGCTATCACCAGCACACTGTCTATCGGAGGCTATTAGTTGTGAAAAGCCTAGGGAACAGGGCCATCTTAACAGCATTATAGGCCCCCGGGGCAAAGCAGTGCACTGGGGCCCCTACCTACATAACCATACAGCAAGTCACAACATACATAGATTAGCATGGGGTGCCCGGCCAACTGCCCAGCGTGCCCATGTGTTAAGCCGGCACTGTTAGGGCAGTGCATGCTGATATTGTGAATGATTATGCTTCAGGGAGTGCTGATAGGGAATGTCCTGTTACAGTAAATTTTCTTTTTTTAATTTCAGTTGCTTAGGCTGTGCTATGCTTATTCTTATGTCAGTCCCTTGCAGTGTACAATTTATTCTTTATTCATGAGTTTTTCCACAATTTTAATATGCAGAAAACTCAGTTATGGGTATTAAATAGGTTAGGTATGGAAGTCTTGGGGGTTTGGTACAGATTTATTCTATTTCCATTATTTCTTATGAGATAAATTGCCCCAGTCCACAACCAGTTTTCCGGGACGAATTAAGTTTATGTTGCGGGGTTTTGCTGTATATATAAAATCCCATGTCTGTCTGTCTGTATGTCTGTCCACTTTTCACAAGAGAACTACTTAACGGATTTAGATCAGGTTTTTCTCTGCAATTTGCTTGAACATTCTGGTTGATTTTGAGACTTCTCTCATCAAACTAAGTATTATAGTTCGGTTGCGGGACCAATTTATTCGCACAAATCTGAGAAACAGGCTGCAGGATGAGGGGAGGCGGGATCTCAGGAGTAGGGAGCCAGATGGGGCCATCCTCACTCGTTCAAGTCGCTCTACCTCTCACCACGTGTTGGAGCGTACCTTGCCTCCACTTACCTAGCGATACCTGTTTGTTCAACAGACATTATCATCTTGAGATTGTTAAGGAGTATCGTTTGACGTTTATGAGAGAGACATACAAATTATTACATTTTTTGATTTTTAAAGTTTGTCCTGTTTCACTACGACGTGGGCGGAGCTGTGGTGGACAGTTAGTTAATTATAAATACAAGATAGGAGACACCGCCCTACAGGACAAAACTTCTGAAAAGGATTTAGGGCTTTATGTTGACAGAACATTTTCGTTGGCTAAGCAAAGTGCAGAAGTGATTAAAAAGGAGAATAAAGTGTTGGATTATTGTATCCAGCAGAGAGCGCTCTCTTTCTCCCCTGCAATGTGTTTCTTGATGCACAATTGATTAGAACCAAATACTATATCTTGTGTACCCATGGTGGAAAATAATTACAAGAGAGAGAAATATGGTACAAAAAGAGATATATGTATTTAACATTCCTAGAATATAATGCATAATCCTGTATACATACATATTCAGGCCGGAGAGAAGCATAGGGACATCACAGCCAAGTGGGAGAATGCTGACAAATCAGATGTCCTGTCCAGCAGCTGGGAATGTTGGTGGCTTAGTGACGCTTCTGACTTTGTGCTGGATTCTCGTCTTTATAAACGGTCACATAATTTCATATTCATAGAATTCATGTCAGAACTGGCTGGTTATTAATACCTTCACAAACTCTGAGTTTTGTAACCATATTAGTTACGCAGACATCAGCACTTCCCAAAACAACCTGCTTCTGTTTTATGCTCTCCCTAACCTGACTTACAGCTGCCTTTTTTTTTTTTTGAATTGCATGGATTTTTTAAATAAATTTCACAAATTACATTTGGCACAAATAACATTCTTGCTACAGTTATTTCATAAAAACTGTTGGATTTAAGTCAAGGAACTTTATACTCAAACTATATAATGCACTAGTGAAACTTCATCTGGAGTATTGTGTGCAGTTCTGGTCCCCTTGGTACAAGAAAGATATCGCAACACTTGAAGCTGTTCAGAGGAGAGCAAAAAAGTGCATCATGTCCTACTGTGACCAACTCAGAGAATGAAACCTGTTTAGTTTTGATCAGAAGAGACTGCATGGGGACCTCATCCATGAATTTTAAATCCTCAAAGTGACTGATAAAGTAGACCCGTCTGTCAGCTTAAGGGTTTATCACATACTCGAGAACGTCAATGGCAAATAAGGGGAAGTGCATTTGAAACTGAAGCCAGGAAGCACTTCTCTATGCAAAGAGTTCTGAAACTGAAGCAGAAACCTTGACAACCATTAAGAAGTACCTGGGTGAGATATTGGGACAGCTTAGCTATTAGCTAAACCAACAGGCTTGATAGACTGAATGGTCTTCCCTTTGTTTGTTAAATTTCTTACGTTTTCTGGAAGTACGCATTGAACAATAGTTTAGCAAAAAATTCATGTGTTTTGCATGACATGTGGATTATGCGACACCACGTTACATGAGATTTTTTTTTTTTTCACATTGTTTGACTTTGTACAGCATTGGTCACCATTGACTTTTGTTATATCATAAAGTTTATTTCTGTTCTGCATGAAAGCATAAAATTAAAAAAAGTTTTTTTTGGCCATCACTACAAATTACATGAGATTAAGTAACTTATAAAAAAATATCATATTGGGTTGAGTATTCCTTTCAAGTACGTGGAGTAGTCCACAATTCTTGTTTTCTGCATTTGTTATTTCTGTTCAGTGAAGCATGATGGTTAGTGTCCATCATTTACTCTGCATAAGAGTAGTATTTATGGCATTATTTTTATTTGTCAAAATATTTAGGTACACAAGTGTTGCAAAATTTTATTTTTTCTTTTCTTCTACTACTATAAGCATTTGCAGGAAATGTTCCACTGGCACAACATGAACCGCAAAATCCATGGATATTAGGAAACCAAATAGAGCTGGTAAAGCAAAGTGAACTTGATCAGTACATTTGACTGGCAAAAAGTAGCAAAAATGCAAACTAACATACAAAGCACATTGGTTTTCTTGATTATAAAATAAACAACTCTGTTTGTAATAAGCACATCATTTAGTGATGCATGCCAATAAACTTTAGGATCGCCAGTGCACCTAATATGCATGCCTTTGTACTGTGGGAGGAAAACGGAGCACCCGGAGGAGAACATTCAAACTCCACGCAGGGAGGACCCAGGAATCGAACCCAGGTCTCCTTACTGTGAGGCAGCAGGGCTACCACTACGAAAAAAAAATATATATATATAAATTAATAATAAATAAAAATAAGAATGAATAAGTAACATAGCACCTTCAGCACAGGTTTTTATTCCAGCCAACTTCGCAATCTGTATGCCAGTCTTACGTTTAATTGATCTCATTTTTTATCTCTCTCTGGTGTGCCATTATTTCTATAATATTCATAAGTATATGTACAGTACTCTTTGCCTTAGCTTTTAAATGCTTTTGGCAGTTTTCTTTTTAAATTGACAATTTTCTGTAAAGCCTCTGCCATCTGAGAAAGGCCCAGATGCCTCATTCAGTACTGACCAGTTTCTACAGATGTGCAGTCTCTAAAGCACTTACCTTAAATCAAAACTTGTAGTGAAAATGGTGTATGAATGTGCAGAGTTTGGAACATTTAAATCTAACAGGAACTTGAAAGATGCAATATAATAGTTTTGTCAAATCCATCAGCTTAGGGAAAGCAATCTTGAACATACACTATATTGCCAAAAGTTTTGGGACCCCCCTCCAAATCATTGAATTCAGGTGTTCCAATCACTTCCATGGCCACAGGTGTATGAATTCGAGCACCTTGCCATGCAGACAGTTTCTACAAACATTTGTGAAAGAATGGGTTGCTCTCAGGAGAAACACGTTGAGTTCAAGCCTGGTACCGTGATAGGATGCTACCTGTGCAATAAGTCCGTTTGTGACATTTCCTCGCTACTAAATATTCCACGGTCAACTGTTAGTGGTATTACAACAAAGTGGTAGCCATTGGGAACAACAGCAACTCAGCCACAAAGTGGTAGGCCACCTAAAATCATAGAGCGGGGACAGCACATGCTGAGGCACACTGTGGACAGAAGTCGCCAATTTTCTGCAGAGTCAATAGCTACAGACCTCCAAACTCTGTGCGTAGAGAGCTTCATGGAAGGGGTTTCCATGGCCGAGCAGCTGCATCTAAGCCTTACATCACCAAGCGTCAGATGCAGTGGTGTAAAGCCCACTGCCACTGGAATTTAGAGCAGTGCAGACGTGTCCTCTGGAGTGACAACTCACACAATCCGATGGATGAGCCTGGGTATGGCAGCAGCCAGGAGAACGGTACTCGCCTGACTGCATTGTGCCAAGTGTAAAGTTTGGTGCAGGGAGGGATTATGTTGTGGGGTTGTTTTTCAGGGCTTGGGCTTGGCCCCTTAGTTCCAGTGAAAGGAACTCTTAGTGCTTCAGCATACCAAGCCGTTCTGGACAATTTCATGCTCCCAACTTTGTGGGAACAGTTCGGGGATGGCAACATGACTGCGCATGCACCAGTGCACAAAGCAAGGTCTGTAAAGAAATAGATGAGTGAGTTTGATGAGGAGGAACTTGACTGGCCTGCACAGAGCCCTGACCTCAACCCGACAGAACACCTTTGGGATGAATTTGAGTGGAGATGGCAAGTGAGCCAGGCCTTCTCATCCAACATCAGTACCTGACCTCACAAATGCTCTCGTGGTCACAAATCCCCATCAACACACTCCTACACACCTTGTGGGAGGCCTTCCCAGAAGAGTTGAAGCTGTTAGAGCTGCAAAGGGTGGGCAAACTCCATATTAAAGCCTCTGTATTAATAATGGGATGTCATTAAAGTTCATGTGTTTGTAAAGGCAGGAGTCCCAATACTTTTGGCAAAAGAGTTTACATAAACGGGTCTGCAATCTGGTTTTATCAGTGGCAGCTGCTAAAAAAATTTGGGTGAAGGTGCAGTTTTTGAAGGAACAAACTGAAGCAGCACTTATCTATTACATAGGCCTTTCACATCTATCTCTCATGTAGTTTATGGCGGGTGTGAACTGTCAACCTTTGACGTGAACTTGAAATTGGACAATTGTCAACGTACATCATATTAGATTAAAAAAACTTATAACACTACTAATTCCCTGCAAATAAATGGAGTAACTGGGGCGCAGGGAGCTGCATCCCTGGAAAAATCGGGAAGCAACCAATTAAAGGGCAGCCTCAGGTCACCTGCTTTCCAAAAGGTCAATGACTTTCATTGACTCTCATTGGGCCGGTGCCCTTCACTCAGGAAATATACAGTTGGTATTCACACAGAAATTAAACAAGTACAAGTCAGAACCAATTTTTAATGGACGTTGACATGCGCTGACATCAGGCACGTTGTGCAAATAAACAAAAGTATTTCATGATTATTTATCTTTACCTAATTAATGAAAGTAGAGTTTTTTTAATATTTGGGATTACTAACCGCCACTGGGTGTTACTAATTTATTTTTTACCTCTTATGCCACCTAGTTTATAAATTATTTTTATGTCATTCTGATTCTAAAGTTACTGATGTGAATTTTAAATGCTGCTTCTCCCTCATGCTTTTTTTGTGAATTTTATTTTGACAGAATATTCTCTTGAAGCATCAAAAAGCAAGGTAAGGAGAAATATCATTTTATATTTTCTTAACACTGATTGGCACATCCTGACTTTATTTTTTTTCCTGTCTAACCCATTAGATTTCCAGAAATCCCAGTGGAAAACGTGAAAAGTAACATTTGTTGTCTTGTTTATCATAGTATAACAAAAGAGAAAGAATGTTAATCCTGTGGATTTCATTTGCAATTTCTTGATATCACTGTCAGTTTGGGTTGAGTTGGTTGAGTATCGTTTAGGGTATATAAATATTTTGGTTTATGTGATTTATTTATTTGCTCCATTTTAGGTCTTGAGAGATGCACTACAAGCAAAAGAAGATACGGTAGACAATCATATTACACAAATAGTGAAACAAAAGAAAATTCAATTGGAAAAAGATGCAGAGTAAGTTTCTTAAAGATCATAAAGGTAGTAATTTTGATGTAGAATTCAAGAGTGTAATTCAAACCGTGTTCAGATGATTTAAGTCTATAAAGTTGTAATCATCATTTTCAGTCCCTTTTACCTTCTGAGGGTTGCAGGGGTGATGGCCTGAGTTGATCTGAGAAGACTGATAGCCCTAAATAAGGACTCCAGTTATTCTCTGTAACCATCAGGCCAACTGTGAGGGGACACCTCTCTCTCTCTCATATATATATATATCCAATCGGATTTCTGGAAATGAGGTAAGACTTAAAAAGACTTAAAAAGGCATGAAAAATCCAATCTGGTACTGAGACGCGGGGACCAGCTTCCCCAAAGAGGTGGGATTAGTGTTTGTGGTTGTGCAAGTGTTCACTCTGATGATGTCAGATTTGCGATTAAGAAACCTGGCCCGGTAAAGTGTCAGTCGTTGAAGGGGTTTTCCTAAATATACGAATTTTCATGATATTACAATAGGATGACTTTTAAAAGATTTATTTTCACGCACATAAAATCCATTGCTGGGGAGACGCCACACATACAATAATCCGCTGCACGCCAGCACAGATTAAAATACTTGCTGGGGAACTGCACAGTACTTGCTGGAGAGACGCCACAAGCATGATTATCAACTACACACCACACATTACATCAGTTGCTGGGGAGAATCTGCTGATTGCCCACTGTTGTGACAGAAAATTAAACGCATATTATGGACATCAAAGTCAGTATTACTGCAACAGAAAATATTACGGACGTACAAGCCTATATTACTGTGACTATCTACTAACAACATGCCACCCAAAAAAGAAAAAAAAGATAATGAGCGTCAGAAAAACGCTAAAAGAGAGAGACTCCGAAGAGCAAATAGATCTATAGAGGAACAGGAAAATGAGCGTAAAGAAAATTCTCAAAGAGAATGCACTGCTGTTCTAGCGCCTGTTATTGTATATATACTAGACATTAAGCCTGTTTATATATATATATATCCTAGTCCTGGGATGAGAGGTGACTTTTTCAGAGAGATACTTTGACGTCACGCGATATGAGACTTTGTGCCAAGAGATTTAACCAACGCCCGTGGCCGGAAATAAAATACAAAGAGTAGATGACAAAGTAGAACGTCATAAAGAATTCAAAAACGTTGGCATGATATACATGCAGAGCAGGTTAGAGATAACGAATGTATGAAAATTCAATAGTCTAAAAAAAAAAAATGATAGTAAAGATCACATTAGTGCAAACAAACAGAAATTATAACTCCAGTGAAATATATAAATATATATTGTAAATAAAGCAACACACAGCATAAAGGTTTGGGGTTTGTCCGACCCCGTATACTGTACAGTTTTGCAAATTATTAACAGGTCAGAAATACTATTCAATACATCAGACTATCAAGACAGCGGAGTGGGGAACATTTATGGAGTGGGACCGGAATTGACACAGAGGAATGCTGGGAAGGAACTGAGGTGGTGGATGGGAGCCATGACGTCATCAGAGATAGATGGATGGAAGGGAATGAACACGGAAGTAGCAGTACGTGGTTAGGGAATCTGGGCATTTTCATGGCAGTGTTGCTTCTTTCTTTCTGTAGGAAACAAAGAGAGAAAGGTTAGTACCCCACTTTTCCCCCTTGGCCGGAGTTTTCTCGCTACAGTTTGGGTCTTTACGTGGCTCCCTATGCGCGCATGTGTGACAATATATAAAATCCAATGTCTGTCTGTATATCTGTCTGCTTTTCACGAGAGAACTACTTAACGGATTTAGATCGGGTTTTTTCTATAATTTGCTTGAACATTGTGGTTGATTTTGTGACTTCTTTTATCGCGCTAAGAATCACAGTTCGCTTGCAGGAGCGATATATTCACGCTCATTTGTTATGAGACCCTTCCAACCTGTCATTGATATGGACCCCAAAGTACTTGTAGAAGTGCACATTGTCTACATCCATTCCTTCAATACAGATTGGACATGGAGGCTGTTTGGTGCAGCCAAAGTCAATAAGCAATTCTTTGGTTTTGCTGATGTTAAGTGGTTGACAATTCTTTCTGCACTAAGAAAAAAGCTCTCCACCTGACTCCTCTCCTTTGTCTCATCCCCTTTAAGTGCAGAATCATCTGAGAATTTCTGCAAGTGACCTGACCTCCTGTTATATTTGTAGTCAGACCTAGAGTCTGTTTGGTGCTTTGAAAGTCATTAACCAGTTCTTGGATTTTGCTGATGTTAAGCTGAAGAAATCAGAGTCCTCAGTATGTCTCAAAGAGATGGTTCAGAAACCCCTTGAAGGAACCTCGGTTTGGCAGCTTGTTCTCACTGTCTCTTTTTTTTCAGGTATTGCCTTAAAGCTTGTGATAATATAGTGAGCATGATAAATTAAACTGACCAGTAAATCAAACCTTTATCTAGGACCTTAGCTCCAGCTGAAATCTCCACAATCTGGTACAAAGTCTGCAGTTCTTCTGCAACTAATGAAAGTATGTCTTTTGTACCCCAAATGTTAATGACACATAAGATCATTACTAAAATATTTACCAGTCTAACTTAATGTTATGTATCGCCACTAAATTCTTTACAAAGGAAAAAAAACTTGATGAAGATATTAAATTATACCTGACAAATATTCCAAATTATAATAATAATGTTCCAAAATGTAATCGGTGAAACCTTGTTGCGCCTGTACAATTACGCTAAATAGCTGTCTGTAAAGAGAAGTGGGAGGAATATTTTTGGAAGTGTCAAGGAGAGATTAATGGCACACTTGGAGAAATTAACATACCAGTGGGCGTCTTTACACTAGAGCTAGGAACAGGCAATCCAAACTTAAGGGCAAAATGAACTCGTAAATCTTAGGATTAGCAGAAGTTCATGAAGCAGTAACTAAATGTTAGAATATTAGTTGCTCAAGAAGTTAACCTTTTGTTGCCAGTGAGTCTTTGAAACCAAGTGCAGGCTTCATACTGAATACAGCTCAGCTCTGAATTACTTAGCCGCTGTATCGCCATGAAATGCATTATACAGTAGATGCGTGTACAACATTGGAAACAAACATAACATAATTCTGAAGTGGCATTGATGGTGATGTCAGCAGTTGAAATCATAAAATTAGTAAAAAAAAAAGAGCATTTCAAGAATATCCTGGAATTTCCTATAGTTTTTGGTGCAGTTTAACCTGTAGGGGGCAGCTCTCTCTGTTTTTCTTTCATTAGTCATTGAGTAGAGCCAGAATGTGTACAAGAGAAACATTTAAGCTTTTGACAACAGTGTACCTAAAGTGTCTTTTTTCTCTTTGCGGACTACATTATCCAAAGATTAAATAACAAATTATAGACTCTTGTGACAGTGCACCCAAACCTTTGCCTCTTAATTTATAGTATAGTAGCTGTCCCCTGCAGCTCCACGCATGTAGTAGTGAAAGAGGACAAACTTTAAAAATCAATAAACAAAAAGGTATCGCTAGCTAAGCGGAGGTTTGGTACACTCCAAAATGCAGAAGTAGACCGACTCCCCACTCCTGACGTCACGCTTCCCCCTCCCCTCGGCCCACAGCTTCTGTCTCAGTTTAGCGCGAATATATCACTCCTGTAAGCGAACTATGATTCTTCGCACAATGAGAGAAGTCGCAAAATCAACCGGAATGTTCAAGCAAATTCTAGGAAAAAAACTCAATCTAAATTCGTTAGGTAGTTCTCTTGTTTGCTAGCTAAGCGGATGTAAGATACGCCCTGAGGCTGGCTCGTTAGTGAGGAGGGACCCGCCCCTCAGCCCATTGCGTTTCTTTCGGATTTGCACAAATATATCTGTAGCGCAAGCGAACTATGATTCTTAGTGCGATGAGAGAGGTTGCAAAATCAGCCAGAATGTTCAGGCAAATTATAGAAAAAAAAACGATCTAAATCCGTTAAGTAGTTTTCTCATTCGCTAGCTAAGCGGAGGTAAGGTACATGTCCCGAGGCTGGTGCATGAGTGAGGAAGTCCCTGCCCATATCCCCCTCTCCTCGGCCTGCTGCATGTTGCTCGATTTTGTGCAAATAGTTCGCTTACAGCACCGATTTATGATACAAAGCACAATGAGAGAAGTCGCAAAATCAACCGGAATGTTCAAGCAAATTATAGAAAAAAACACGATCTAAATCCATTAAGCCGCGGACAGACAGACATACAGACAGACGGATGTTGGATTTTATATATACAGTATATATCTTCTTCTATAATACGCTACCGTGGCTGTTCGTTTGTCTGTCCAGGATTTTAAATCACCTGTAGCTCGCAAAATCGTTTCACCTATTGACTTGAAATTTGGAACACATATACTACGTGATGTCTACTATCCGCTTTCGGGGTGATGATTTTATTACACTTTTTATTTTTATTTTATTTTATTGTAGAATCAACTCTCAGTAGCGCGCAGCAGGGCGGCTGTGTGGCGCATGCGTACGGGCGCCATTCTCATTCCCTACCACCTTCGCTAATCATTCTTGAGGCAGATTGAAGACTTAAGTGCCAGATTAAGTGAAAAATTAAAGAAAACATGTAATTGCAACACAAAAACTAACTTAATCAGTTTTAACATGAAAAGATGCCGACGGAAGAAGAGAAGCAGCGGGCCGCTAGGGTGGAGTAAAGAAGATCTACTCGGGAAGGAGCAAGCACATCAACCTCTGAGCAAATGAATGCTAAACGTACAGAGAAAGAGTATGAATACTATGTATTCATCAATCAAGTGTATTCACTGCACATTATCGTGCAGTGTGCCGTTACTGGCATATAAATAATAGAGATTATATATATATATATATATAAATATATATATATATATATATATATATAAATATAAATAGATAAATAAATAATAGAGAGAGAGATATGTATGCCCTATTCTATACCTGCGTGTGTGCTGGGTATGGATTCCATGCCCAGTCGGTGTATGTCTGGAGTTCTCTTTCTGAAAACACTGGTCCTTAACGGGACATGTTTGTGTTGTCCAGTGTGATAGGAAACCAGGTCATCAGCCAGCCCCAAACACCAACACGAACACACACAGACTCCAGATTGTAAGTAAAGGTGTGTTTATTACACCAAAATACACAATACTTCCACAAGTTAACAAAGGCACAGGTTTCTCTCTCCACAATCCAATTCTTCTCTACAATTTCTCTCACCATCGCACTACCCTCCTCCAGTTGAGTGCTGCTCCATGGCCACCCAGCTCCGGCTCGCCTGGATAGGGGAGTGTAGTGCCTTTTATTAAGGACCTGGGAGTACTTCCGGTGCCAGGGCCACTGCCCGTTGGAAGCACTTCCGGGTCAGGTGAAAGTCCATTATAACAGGGAGCTTGTCTCCCTGCAGCACCCAGTGACCCCAGCAGGGCTGTTCTGACGGACTACATCTCCTGGCATTCCCTGCTTGCTTCCTACTGCGCACTGATATCCAGGGCTGCTGCCATCTAGCGTTCTGTAGGAGTAAAAAGCCCCCAGTGGCATCTTCCCTTTTCATCCCTTCTGGTCCTTCCTTCCGGATCCCCTTCTCCTCTGCGGCCAGGATGCCTATCTCCCTGTTAGGAGCTTCCCGTTCAAGTAAGCAACCATCCCCTCTTCTGGCCAGGATGCCTGTCCAGCCCATGTGGCATCTACACCAGTAATAAAATTTCAAAATGCCTGGCACCTAAGTATTTGAGAATGTTTGAGGTAAGGCAGTTTTTCCTCACTAACTGTGGTGCAGAAGAGTGCTGATGTATTGCATGTTGACTTGCACATGCAAGAAAATATTTCACTGTACACTTTAAAAGGATCATTAATGTCCTTGTAAACTTATACCCCAGTGACAAGTAGGTTAGGTTCGTTGGCAATTGTAAACTGGACCAGTGTGAATGTGAGTGCATGAATTGAACTGGCGCCATGCCCAGGGTTCATTCCAGCCCATTTCAACCCTGAATTAAAGTGTGTTTGAGAAGGTTATGTCTAACCTGTAGAGGGGTATAGAGGGAGTGGCAGAGTGTTACAAAGTTAGAATGATCTGGTACCGTGCAGTATTCTTTACACATTAATTTATTTTTGTAGGTTTAAGGTGAACCTTAAGGTATGCTTGCTCCAAATATGTGGCTATAAGAAGCTCATGAAGAATGTGGAGGATCTAAGAAAGCAGGTGTTTGATTCGGAAAATGATGAACATGAAGCTTTGCTGATGAAGGTACATTTACTCGTGAATGTATTTTTCTTGGGAGCAACAGTCTTACTAGTAAAGTAATCACATAACCAAGGCAGGTCAATCTAACTGTTATCTTCTTCTTCTTCTTCCGGCTGCTTCCGTTAGGGGTCGCCACAGCAGATAATCTTCTTCCGTATCTTTCTGTCCTCTGCATCTTGTTCTGTTACACCCATCACCTGCATGTCCTCTCTCACCACATCCATAAACCTTCTCTTAGGCGTTCCTCTTTTTCTCTTCCCTGGCAGCTCTATCCTTAGCATCCTTCTCCCAATACACTCGGCATCTCTCCTCTGTACATGTCCAAACCAATGCAATCTCGCCCCTCTGACTTTGTCTCCCAACCGTCCAACTTGAGCTGACCCTCTAATGTCCTCATTTCTAATCTTATCCATCCTTGTCACACCCAGTGCAAATCTTAGCATCTTTAACTCTGCTACCTCCAGCTCTCTCTCCTGCTTTCTGGTCAGTGCCACCGTCTCCAACCCATATACCATAGCTGGTCTCACTATCGTCCTGTAGACCTTCCCTTTCACTCTTGCTGATACCCATCTGTCACAAATCACTCCTGACAGTCTTTTCCACCCATTCCACCCTGCCTGTACTCTTTTTCACCTCTCTTCCACAATACCCATTACTCTGTACTGTTGATCCCAAGTATTTAAACTCATCCACCTTCGCCAACTCTACTCCCCTCATCCTCACCATTCCACTGACCTCCCTCTCATTTACACACATGTATTCTGTCTTGTTCCTACTGATCTTCATTCCTCTCCTCTCTAGAGCATATCTCCACCTCTCCAGGGTCTCCTCAACCTGCTCCCTACTATCGCTACAGATTACACTGTCATCAGCAAACATCATAGTCCACGGGGACTCCTGTCTAATCTCTGTCAACCTGTCCATCACCATTGCAAATAAGAAAGGGCTCAGAGCCGATCCCTGATGTAATACCACCTCCAATTTGAATACATCCGTCACTCCTACTGCAGACCTCACCACTGTCTCACGTCCCTCGTGCATATCCTGTACAACTCTTACATACTTCTCTGCTACTTCCTCATACAACACCATAACTCCTCTCGAGGCACCCTGTGATATGCTTTCTCCAGGTCCACAAAGACACAGTGCAACTCCTTCTGGCCTTCTCTGTACTTCTCCATCAACACCCTCAGAGCAAACATCGCATCTGTAGTGCTCTTGGCATGAAACCATACTGCTGCTCACTAATCATCACCTCACTTCTTAACTGATCTTCCACTACTCTTTCCCATATCTTCATGCTGTGGCTCATCAATTTTATCCCCCTGTAGTTACTATAGTCTTGCACATCCCCCTTATTCTTAAATATCGGCACCAGTACACTTCTTCTCCACTCCTCAGGCATCCTCTCACTTTCCAAGATTCCATTAAACAATCTGGTTAAAAACTCCACTGCCATCTCTTCTAAACACCTCCATGCTTCCACAGGTATGTCATCTGGACCAACGGCTTTTCCATTCTTCATCCTCTTCATAGCTGTCCTTACTTCCTCCTTGGTAATCCATTGCACATCCTGATTCACTATCTCCACATCATCCAACCTCTTCTCTCTCTCTCGTTCTCTTCAGTCATAAGCCTCTCAAAGTACTTTTTCCATCTGCTCAACACACTCTCCTCGCTTGTGAGAACGTTTCCATCTTTATCCTTTATTACCCTAACCTGCTGCACATCTTTCCCAGGTCAAAAAAATCAGTCTAGCCAATTGGTACAGGTCCTTTTCTCCCTCCTTGGTGTCCAACCTCTCATCCAACTCACTCCAAAAATCTTCTTTCTCATCCATTGCACACCCAACTTGCGGGGCATATGCACTAACAACATTCATCATCAAATCTCCAATTTCCAGCTTCATAATCATTACTCTGTCTGACACTCTTTTCACCTCTAAACACTCTTGGCATACTGTTCCTTCAGAATAACCCCTACTCCATTTCTCCTCCTATCCACACCATGATAGAACAATTTGAATCCACTTCCGATCCTCCTGGCCTTACTCCCCTTACATTTAGTCTCTTCACGCACAATATATCAACCTTCCTTCTCTCCATCATATCCGCTAACTCTCTCCCTTTACCGGTCATACTGCCAACATTCAAAGTTCCTACCCTCAGTTCCACTGTTTACCTTCCTCCTCTCCTCCTGCCTCTGGACACGTCTCCTCCCTCTTCTTCTCCTCCTTCTTCTTCGGCCAACAGTAGCCCAATTTCTGCCAGCACCCTGTTCACTAACAGTACTGGTGGCAGTCGTTGTTAACCCGGGGCTTGACCAATTCCGGTATGGAAATTTGTATTGTTGTCCGCATATTGATTTGGCAAAATTTTACACCGGATGCCCTTCCTGATGTAACCCTCCCCATTTATCCGGGCTTGGGACCGGCACAATGAAACACACTGGTATGTGCATCCCCTGTGGCTGGGTTGTCAATCTAACTGTTATCACATTCCAGAATTAATTATGTTGTATAAGAGAATAAACAAAAAGAGATCATACAAATCTGGGGCACCAAAGTGATCCCTGTATATTTATGATGATGTTTTTAACAAAAAAGGGACAAAACAAGTCGTCTTCAGTTTGTCGTCATTCAACTATCCCAAGATGGCGGCTTAAAAACTAAATTCAGAGGAAGAGGTGGGTTCAGTGGACCAGAAATCGGATGTGATGTCATCGGAGGCCAGTCTGTCAATCACTCTTTCTGTAGAGGACCCTAGAAGAGAGACATTAGATGATCGTGCCAACCCCTGGCACAGAGGGTGATTGTTATCAACTAAGCCATTAGTCTGTCTCCAATCGCACGTGTTTAACACTTGAATTTTAAATTAAGCCAGGTCTTTGTTTAGAAGTGCAACATGTCATTGGATCCCAATTACGTGAACTTTAAAGATACCTTATAATTCATATCTGCTGTAAACTGAAGAAACTCTCTTCACTTATAATGTCATGGAAAAAAGAATTCCAACAAACATAAGTGAACGTATGTAAGAACATTTCCATTAACTAAAAATAAATGTAAAAATCTCCAAGAACATGGTTAGCGTCCTACAAGAAACAGATGTGCGATTACATTTTTAAGACGTTTCTTTCCATCAATTTGGTATTTTAAGTTAGAAATATGCTCATAAATAAAGAGAAAACGGTAATAAAAATGAATTTACTAGACAAATGCCAGTCATTTACAAATACACAAACAGAAGGAACTGAAGATACTATATGGCACTTTCAAGGGCAAACCTCATTAAGTGAAACAAATTACAGTTTTTATGTAACCTTGAAATTAAAAGGCAAGTATCTTATTATTGTAGTTTATATTCAGAAATCTTGGAAGTAATCGGCTGTTTCAGAGTAATGGAATAAAAGCCATTTATAATATTCTATTTAAAAGGTGGATTTTCAAATCGGGACTAAATTTGACTCAACACCAAGGAGGTGCTTAAGAACAGCAGTTATAAAGCTATACTTTGTAGTTCTTTTAGTAGTTCTGGAGCCAACACTTTGAATTAACTGCAGGCAAGAAATCAAATGATATGAAGAGCTCTCAAATAAAATGTTTTCGTAGTGAGCTGTGCTTGAAATAAAATACATGAGTTTTCATTTCTGTTTTCTGCATAGTGAGGAAATGCTTTCATTTACCTCTATTAGCTGAACATAAGCTTTCAGTTTATTTTACAGAAACAGAAATGTTGGCAGAAAGGGCAAACGATAGGGTTAGCAAGTCAGTTAATTAGCATTATGACTCAGAATAGCATATAGAAAGTGTGGTCCCCAGGGGTGCTGCGGCTCCCTAAACACCCAACACCTAGGCTCGGACACAAGGTTACCACAAACAAAAGGATTTTTATTGTGTCAAACTCTTCCCCAAGGTAAGCGTTACCCACAGCGCACACAGTATTTTCAGCAATAAGCACTCTCTCTTCTTCCTCTGTTTCTCTCTGCAAGATTTGTCCACCTGTCCCCGACTCAGAGTTGTGGCAGGCAGCTCCTTTTATGTAGCACCCGGAAGCACTTGCAGGGCCATTCCCCTCAGCACCCAACAGGGTTGAGTTGACAAACTCCATTTCCCAAGATGCCTTGTGGAACCCCGTGGCAATGCTGTAGCCCAGGGGGGCTAGCATCCCGGGGGAGACAGTGCCCTGTGCAAGTTGTCTCCCCCTGTCCTTCCAGACTGAGGGTATCCTGGCCAGGTAAGGTTCCAGAGAGGTGTCCCTCACAAAAGCGACATTTTTATGTGCGAGGTGAGTAATGAGTTTAATGAAATCAGCATATTAGTTGATACCGCAATTAAACAAAAGAACATGCCAAACACATTTGCATTTCGAGACGCAAATAAAAAAAACAAGAAATAGTCTAATGAAAAATTGATTATTTATCAAAGAGAAATAAAAATAATATTCACACAACTTCACGTAACAGTAGATATAATGCAAACATAGTATGAAATATTCAAATAATCACAGGAGGAAATACTAAGACATTTGAAAATATGGTAGGCTTCAGAGCTTTATTGTCAAATAAGGCCGAAAGAGTAAACTTTTATCGTATCGCTTAAGGAGAAGGACACCAAAGCGGTTTGCTTATTATCTTTTATTCCAAAATCCATTACGAGACCGAAAAAATGCCCTTTAGTAAGAATGTTATTGAGTCTGTTACCATCTTGGTGATTCTTGCAGAAGTCAGATCTTGCTTCAGGAGTACCTGAGGTCTCCTGGCCTTTGTAGCGGTGAGTAAGTGGTGAGTAGTTTACTACTAGTTTTTGGTCAGAGAAAGGATCTTGGTTCACAAAGTAGGCTTTAGTGAACGTTTCACTTATCATGACCTAATGGAGTTTGGTTGATGCTGATCAAAGCAGCCTTTAACACTAAAATTACCAGAGCCTACGAAAAAACTCTTAGATCCGTCCCACCTTAAATCGCTTCGCACCTCTCCATCAGCGTCTTTTGTCCTGTAAATGTGTCGATAAGCAGCAAGCAGCCTGCTATCGCATCCTCCACCACCACACAGTTTTCTCAGCTCAAGTCTGTTTACCTGCATGTCAGTTGCTTGGATTTGTATAGAGTGAGAAGTCAAGCAAAATGACACCTTTTATAAATACTATATCGTTATTTGGAACACATGCATTTCATGTGTGTTCCGTGTCTACAACAATCTATGTACAGTAAACACATCGTTAAAACAGAAACATTTTTCATGTTTTAATAATAATTGACAAAATGTTGACATGAAGTGTATAATGTGTTAAGCCTGAATTCCAAATATCAAATAAACACTTTCACAAAATGTACAAATATAACAGAACAAGTGCGCTTTTATTCAAAAATATAACTGCAGAAAAAGAACCCGCGTTAGGGTGCAACATTGACACGCATTTGTTACGACCACTTCAGTGGCGCAACGGTATCAAATGTTGACTGGTAATCAAAACTTCATGGGTTCGATTCCGGACGAGTCCGTTTTGAGAAGTGAGCTTCTATTATTCTTACTATTTTAGAATAAAACGTACATTTGATTTCAGTCTGTAAGAGCCAGTGTAAATGTATGATACTTGTAAAGGTTGGCTCTGGTTTTTTTTTTTTTTTTTTTTTTTTTTTTAATATTTATTTTTATTCTCTCAGTCACATTCACGATCCTACCCAGCCCCCCGATCTCACACTGCTGTTTTGACATAAAGACGTTCTATAGCTCTGCAGTCTACTTGTGACTTTAAGTAAATAAATCTAGGTAAATAAGTAAATAACATTCACCCCCCCCTTTCAATATTTTATAGCCCAAAAGGCTTTCAATGGTTGTAGCAGCAGTTCCCAGCAAATTAGCAGTGATGATGGCCGCCAATACCGAGTGCCTATGCGCCAAATCCTGCCACTTTCATAATAAAGCTGATGTTACACGCGTGATGACAGCTCCTCGCTAAACTAAGTACTGTCCCAACATGTATGCCTTGATGTCTGTGGTTAAGTGGAGCCCCAGAGCCTGGGTAATGGCTTTGTAACCCTTTCCAAATGAGTAGATCTCAACAACTTGTATTGTTTTTTTCTCTTCTTCTTTTCAGGACATTCTATAGGAACTGTGCATTGACAGGTTCAGCCAAATGTGCATGATTTAGGACTGGGCTAAATTGAATCTGATTGTTAATGAGAGTATTCAAACATCCATCCATCCATCCATTTTCCAACCCGCTGAATCCGAACACAGGGTCACGGGGGTCCGCTGGAGCCAATCCCAGCCAACACAGGGCACAAGGCAGGAAACAATCCTGGGCAGGGTGCCAACCCACCGCAGGACACACACAAACACACCCACCCACCAAGCACACACTAGGGCCAATTTAGAATCGCCAATCCACCTAACCTGCATGTCTTTGGACTGTGGGAGGAAACCGGAGCGCCCGGAGGAAACCCACGCAGACACGGGGAGAACATGCAAACTCCACGCAGGGAGGACCCGGGAATCGAACCCAGGTCCCCAAATCTCCCAACTGCGAGGCAGCAGCGCTACCCACTGCGCCACCGTGCTGCCCTTGTATTCAAACATTTCAAACTGATTATCTCCATAATTGTTTTACATTTTATTTTAGTTTTGCATGTTTAATTACATAAAACAAATGTCTGGGTTTCAATCAGACTCTCCAAAATTTACAACTACAGCTTAAAGAAAATGTTGATAAAGTTGCTGTGAAATATCTCCGATGCAATAATATAAAACACAGAGGAAAATAAAACTCAACTTTAAATCCCAAGAAAGAGAAATGAGACCCATTTACACTTAAGATGTAAACCCAGCAGTGCCTCCTGTTAGAAGTGTAAAATGAAGCAGTTCAGGTAGGAGTGCAGTTAGGCATTTGACAAATCCTTAGGCCTCTATGCTAAATGTCAGTCGCCAGTAACTAATAAGTTCACAAAGAGAAAAACAAAATGAATCATCTGTATGGACTCTTTAACTGGAGACTGCTCACTCTTGTATGCTTTGGTTGTATCATTTACGGTATGTTGTTCTGTGCTTTCTGTATCACTAGAGTGTAATTTTAATTTTTTTATTAGTGAAGAACAAGTGTGAGTAACATTTTCCAATGTACTGTTTACATGTGGCAATTTGAACTTGAATTGGTAGCTGCACATATTTCAGCGTTTTAATGTTCAATGCATTTTCTTGTTCATACTTTTTGCAGGTATTAACCAGTACTGCCTTTATGCTATTTTATAATACTGGAAGATACTTCCCATAGTTCTAAATTAGTTTGTGCCATCTTCTGTATTGTTACTTATGTAAACACCTGTGCTAATCTTTGTCTTAGTTCTCCATGTCCTTATTGCTGAAATCTTCTACTAGAAAGTAAATTTCACTAAGCATTAGTTTGGATTTTATTCAAAATGTTGTGTTTTTCCCCCATTGTATTTTAAAAAGTTATGGAAGTTATTGATGCCCAACGTGGAACTGGATTCCAGAATTTCAAAGCAGTGGGGGGATATCGGTTTCCAGGGAGATGATCCTAAAACTGACTTCCGAGGCATGGGCATGCTTGGCTTAGCCAATCTTGTGTAAGTTCACCATTCTTCTAACTGGAGTAAACTCTTGACCTTTTTATTTTATTTTTTTTATTTTTTAATTTTTGTCTATTACTTGTATATTCTTGATATTTAAAAAATATTGCACACAGCCAGTTCCTGATCTGACAAAATATTTATTAACTAGCAAATCTTGCTTGCTAAAATTTCGCAAGAATAAAAGCGTTAATGAAATGAGGGAGAAAAGAACATCGCACGTTAGTGTAAGAAAGGAGATTATTTTAATAAGTAGTGACTTGTGAGAGGACTCAATATTAGAATAGTCCCATGATTAGTATGGGGTGTTATTATAGTCACTTACAACAACATGAAGATTTACGATATAAAGTGTAACATGAACAGGTTAACGGAACATATTGGATAAGAAGGGAAATGCAGGCACACGCAAGTCAGTATGTGTGAAGTGTGGCCATCAGGTAATGCAGTATACCGACGTCTATAATTGTCAGAAAATGCAATCTATTGCATAAACGTTATTGTCAGCAAAAATATTCTCCTGCGTGTAACCCACAAGTACCTGTATGTTTAACCCGGGTTTCAATGTAACTTGAAAAGATAATGTACAACTGGCACTGGGTAAAAACAGGGCCTGGCAAATAAACTCCGACGTTTTTAAACATTTGTCCTTGTGACTTGGTGATAGTCATACGATGTGCTAAACGGACAAGGACTTGCCTTCGCCGTAATATCAAGGGAATGTCTTGTTTTGAGTTGTAAGAGTTATGGAATCCCTGTAGTTTTTCTATCGTAATGTTTCTTGTTGTCTGGCAGTTTGCCGCTGCTCTTCAGAAAGGTTGTGTGTGTGTAATTCGTTTTTCGTTCACTGTCCAGATGCAAGACTTACTGCCACTGATCTTCAGATCATATCGCTCTGTGGTTTGTCATATGTTGTCTTTGTTGTTGTAAGGCATCGCCTGTGCTGGTTGGTCTGGTGTGATGTAGACGTTTCTGCTTCTGTGTGTTGGTGTGAGTATGTAGGCTGGCAAGAGCGTTTCTGTTGGTCGCTGCTACGCCTTATGTGCCTTTTCATTTTATTGAGAGGCTTACGTTGAAGTGAAAAAAAAGGAGGCTTAAAATGGTGGTGACATAATGCAGTTTCGTTCAGTAACAAAGTATGCACTGAATAAACAGTCAAATACCACAGTCGATAATCGGTCACATTGAAGAATTGAAGGCTTGAAGATAAGCCTGAGACCAAAACTCTGCCAGGAGCACGGATTCCTTGCTGTTTTTGTGGAGGGATATAGCAGTTGTGGCAACCGTTGTTTATATCGAGCACAGATGGACACAAGCGAAATAATATAAGGATTCTCTATAACACCTTTGAGTAAATACTAAAGTATAAACTAAATAGTAATTACAAATGCATTAAAAGCAAACAACAGAAGCAGAAGAGCAATAGAATTGAATGGAAACGGAACACAACACATCCTGAAGAGAGTTGTAAGACTACAGTTTCATGTAAAGGTTTGGAAAAATTACGTATTATGTTGACATTTGAAGTAAACAAGTTCGAAAATTTATGCATGGCGTAGCATTCAGGTGCGTTCAGGGGCTTAGTTAACTGATGGAGCGTTTCACAGTGCCCTCCATAATACGAGGAACGTTCAAAGACTTTCTGCACTTTTTTTAACTCTACAGTAATCCCTCGCTATATCGCGCTTCGCCTTTCGCGGCTTCACTCCATCGCGGATTTTATATGTAAGCATATTTAAATATATATCGCGGATTTTTTGCTGGTTTGCGGATTTCTGCGGACAATGGGTCTTTTAATTTCTGGTACATGCTTCCTCAGTTGGTTTGCCCAGTTGATTTCATACAAGGGACGCTATTGGCAGATGCCTGAGAAGCTACCCGGCTTACTTTTCTGTCTCTCTTGCACTGACTTTCTCTGATCCTGACGTAGGGGGATTGAGCAGGTGGGCTGTTCGCACACCTAGACGATACGGACGCTCATCTAAAAATGCTGAAAGATTATCTTCACGTTGCTGTCTTTTGTGCAGCTGCTTCCTGAAATGACATGCTGCACGGTGCTTCGCATACTTAAAAGCTCGAAGGGCACGTATTGATTTTTGATTGAAAAACAAACTCTGTCTCTCTCTCTCTCTCTCTCTCTCTCTTCCTGCTCCTGACGGAGGGGGTGTGAGCTGCCGCCTTCAACAGCTTTGTGCCGCGGTGCTTCGCATACTTAAAAGCAAACAGCCCTATTGATTTGTTTGCTTTCCTCTGTCTTTCTGACAGACTCTGCTCCTGATGCGCACTCCTTTGAAGAGGAAAATATGTTTGCATTCTTTTAATTGTGAGACTGAACTGTCATCTCTGTCTTGTCATGGAGCACAGTTTAAACTTTTGAAAAAGAGACAAATGTTTGTTTGCAGTGTTTGAATAACGTTCCTGTCTCTCTACAACCTCCTGTGTTTCTGCGCAAATCTGTGACCCAAGCATGACAATATAAAAATAACCATATTAACATATGGTTTCTACTTCGCGGATTTTCTTATTTCGCGGGTGGCTCTGGAACGCAACCCCCGCGATGGAGGAGGGATTACTGTATTTATTAAGAATTTCAAAAACAAATGACAACACTTTTCTACATAGTCACCTTCCTTTGCGATGCAATTTTCCCAGCGTCATACCAACTTTTTATGTCCAATTACTACTCCTCCCGCCTTCACCATTTCCAATGAAAATATAAAAGTGCGGAAACATTTTGAACGTCCCTCGTATTTTTGACTAAAACACATTTTCATTGATTTACTGCTTAGCTCCATAGTTTAAAATTACAACTCAAATAATACAAATATGATTAAAGAGCATGTTGAACACTATGATTTAAGGGGATTTGCATACATTTCAGTCACAGTATGTAGAAATGACAACACTTTTTCTACGTGATCCCACCATTTCAGGGCACCATAATGCTTTGGGACATTTCGAGTCGTAGGTGTTTGTGATTCCTCAGGTGTTTTTCATTGTTTCATAAGATAAGCACTTGTCTTCATGCCAAACAGGTCAGGTCAGGTTGGGGAGCGTGCACTGGTACAGCACGTTGCCACACGAAAAAACGGCTTGGGATCCTGGTTGGCAATCCTCCAGGCAGACACGTGGTCCAGTCCCACTCTCCAGAAGTGACCATCTATCTGCTGAAGCCAGGTGTTACGTGGGCATCCCCATGGCCTGGACCAGCTGCATGCTGAATCACCCTCGGGGAATCGCGCCACATGGCTGCAGTGCTGTAACTGACCCTCCCTCACAATGCAGGTCATGTGCCTCATTCGGGACCTCATGAGCAACCGCTCTTTCAACACAAAGTCAAAACAGTGCACAACCTCTGCATTTTTTCCCAATTGATTCTGGGGTCCGTTAGCAGTGTGTTCTGCTCCTAATCTGTTCAATGCTTGCAAGGACTGGTTGTTGGGCATGGTGGTGGGGTCCAGCAGCTGTGTAGCATCTGTTGGTGAAGAAAGATTCTGACTTTGCTGACGATGCTGTTATCTTCGCGGAGTCAATGGAGGCTTTGATCGGGGCGCTTGAGAGACTGAGCGAGGAGTCTGAGTGTCTGGGCTTGCGAGTGTCCTGATAGAAACCAACATCCAGGCCTTTAATGACCTCTTGGACACAGCCATCAGCAGTGTGTCTGTCTGCGGAGAGCGTGTCGAACGCGTTGAGAGGTTTACTTACCTCTGCAGTGACATTCACGTCTCTGGTGACTCTTCCTACGAAGTCGGTAGACATATTGGGAGAGCATCAGGGGGTCATGAGGTTGCTGGAAAGGGGTGTGTGGCGCTCCTGATATCGTTTCAAAAGGACAGAGGTCCAAGTCTTTAGAGTCCTGGTGCTTCCTGTCTTGCTATATGGTTATGAGACATGGACGCTATCCAGTGACCTGAGACGAAGACTGGACTGCTTCAGTACTGTGTCTCTTTAGAGAATCAATGGGTACCGCTGGTTTGACATGTTGAACAATAGCAACTAAACACATAAACCCTTTCTGACCCGATGCTATCCTTGTATTACTTAGGGGAGCTGTAACTTCATGTGCAATTAATTAGTTCAAACCCTTTTTAGTTGCAGGTTGACAATGTCCGTTTTTAACAATGTGCAGGTAACACTGCTGTGAGATCATCTATACTGGGATGTAAATACGGAGGACATTTCAGCTCAATTTATGCTTATTGAGCGACACTTACAGAATTTCTTTCCTCTTCCATTCATTTCAAAATAGGTGACTTTTTGTGTTTGTGTGATTGAGTGTTTCTATGCGAGTGGCTTGAGCACACACCTCCACCGAGTTTTGACTAACTTATGCTGGGGATCTAAGTGGCTGTCAGATGAGTAAAAAAGGAAAATATGCAAAATATACAAGTCGATGCATCCACTGTCAAAGTAAAATTGAAACAGTAAATTAATTTATAGTTGATTTTCTTTTTTAAGATGGACAAGTTCACAAATTGGTTAAAGCTTTTCAGAGATTTTGATTTGAAACTTTGCGTAGTGCAATCTATTTGAGATACCTCAATGAAAACTGAACTGCCTCAAAAGCGTCCTTGAAGACTACTTGTGCCACATTTCAATAAAATTGGCCCACCGGGGTCCGAGTTTTTTTTTTTGGACAGACACACATGGCTATCACAACCGGGTCTTCTTACATTATATGCGAATTAAACTTAAAATAGTAAATCCAACTTTGACAGTAAACAAACCGAAACAACTGCATTTTTATGGAAATCTTAATTTACAGTCAGGATTTCTTTGTTGAACTAAAAAAACATTTGAAAAATAAAAGAAAATTCTATTGTTAAGACTTCCATGTTTATGCCATTCACTTTGGTGCTTTATTTTTCGTATCCCCTGAATAACTTTCTTGTTTCCTAATAATTCATTTTTTGTATTTCATAATTCTGCGGTGGGCTGGCGCCCTGCCCGGGGTTTGTTTCCTGCCTTGCACCCTGTGTTGGCTGGGATTGGCTCCAGCAGACCCCCGTCACCCTGTAGTTAGGATATAGCGAGTTGGATGATGGATGGATGGATACTTCATAATTTCTAACGGGATTTTAACTTTTTTTTTTCATTTTTATTTTTGTGAAATAGATTCTTTAGTGAGCATTATCCCGAAGTAGCTCGACAAGTCCTGTCACATTCAAATCATCCTAAACTGGGGTAAGTTTGTTCATTCTTTCATTCAGCCATTTTCTTTTAGTCATTTATTCCCAGATTGATCAGGTCTCCTAGTCCATCGTAACTTATTCTTCCTCCTCTTGTGATATTTGCAGGTACTTCAGGCCCTGTGAGAGAGAGAGAGAGAATCTCTGTAATGTGTCCTGGGTCTTTTCCCATTAATCTTTATGTGGTACTGTCAACAACAACAACATTTATTTCTATAGAACATTTTCATACAAATGATGGAGCTCAAAGATGAGGAAAGATAAGGTTATAAAAAATAGAAATCTAAAAATAAGATTAGGCAATACTAAATAACAAAGAATAAAGTAAGGTCTGATGGCCAGGAGGACAGAAAAACAAAAAAACTTCAGAAGGCTGGAGAAAGAAAAAAACAAAATCTGCAGGGGTTCCGAGGCCATGAGACCACCCAGCTCCCCCTGGGCTTTCTATGTAACATAAATGATCTCAATCAGTCCTCATGGCTTTCAGGCTTCACATGGTGATTATGGTCATGTGAACATCTGGCCTTCAATCCATCAATGTAGCGACTGCATTGTGCCCTGATCAGGTGGTGGTGGCACAGATCTCCACCACAGAAAACCAGAAAAGAACAGCAGAGCATAGTAGGGGTTAGTACAGATTGCAGAGCCATGACAGAAATGATAAATCAATGCATATACAGAATATCAGGGTTACACTAAAATGAAGCTATGAGAAAGCCATATTAAAGTAATGCGTGTTTAGTAGTTTTATAAAGTGCTCCACCGTATTAGTCTGGCGAATTTCTATTGGTCAGCTATTCCAGATTTTAGGTGCATAACAGCAGAAGGCTGCCTCACTACTTCTTACAAGTTTAGTGCTTGGAATTCTAAGCAGACACTCATTTGAAGATCTAAGGTTACGATTTGGAGTGTAAGGTGAGAGGCATTCGGAGATGTAGGATGGAGCAGATTATTTAATGCTTTGTAAACAATCAGCAGTATTTTAAGTCAATTCTAAATGACACAGGTAACCAGTGTAGTGACGCTCAGACTGGCGTGATGTGCTCAGATTTTCTATTCCTACTTAAGATTCTGGCAGCTGCATTCTGCACTTGTTGCAGCCGATTGATGTCTTTTTTGGGTGGTCCTGAGAGGTTTGCGTTACAATAATCTAGTCGACTAAAAACAAAAGCATGAACTAATGTTTCATCGTGTAATATACCCAGTCAGCATTCTGTCTAAAGCTTTAAATTGATGAGTTTCCCTTTGGGACATATAAAGTTCTATTCATCTGTCTATCTATCTATTCCCCCAAAACTGGCTAATCGTAATCCAGAGAAGCAGTGGTTCTTCTCAGTAATCACCTTGTGTTTCTAAGCTCTTCACCCTATCAAAGGCGGTGAGCTCAGTGACCCAATGCATGGTCTGCAGTTTGGTTGCATGTACTCACAGTGATGTTCTTTTGGGTACTGTCTACATCTTGTGACCATCAGGTAAGGACAGTAACACAGAGTGACTAGTCAAACTGAAAGCTTTGCCTGAGGACTTAGCTAACACCTCATTCCCATGATCTTCTACAATATCCCAGTTGCACTGATTCATTGCTAAATCTCACAGTCATTTCTCCCCTTAGTCATAAGCAAGACCCCCAAGGTACTTCAACTCCTTCATTTTGGACAGCTGCTCACCCCTTCACAAAAAAGAACAACTCATCTCATAACAAACTGCAATACACTCAGCTACAAATCTCTCCAGTGCATGATGGGAATCCCTGCTTGATTAGAACAAGAGCGCAAGAACAATTTGTTAACCCTGAATGTTTTATCTTTTACCGTGATAATCAGGATTTTGACTATTGAGTAATCAATAAACCATGAATTGTACCTTTTGCTCTGAAAATAAGCAGTCCTGGTATTTGTATGTTTTTACAAGAGTTATTTCAAGGTGTTTTTTTAACCTTGTGAATTTTCTGCATTTTCAGATATTCTTATGCAATTGTTGGAATAAATCTCACAGAGATGGCTTATAGTTTGCTGTCAAGTGGAGCTCTCAAGCCTCATTTCTATAATTTGGTACCAGGTAGTCCCCAGCTGGAACATTTCCAAAGATTTTATAGTGAGTATCAGCTGACTTTGAACATAGTGTAAAGATTCTGTCTGTTATCAACAAAGTGTTTTCTTTGTCATTTTTTTCTTGTACATTTTTTCCACAATTCTCCCTTTTATCAAAGTCTATGAGCTGGACTTATGGCTGCCATCCATTTTTCTGGGGCATATTTGGTCCCCAAGATACATAGAACTTATTTTGTCCCTAGGTAGAAATTTTACAGAAACTCATTAAAAAAATATGTACGAAAGTATGAGGTGTGATCAAAAAGTACAGTGAATGTTGATGCAGAGCATCATCCAAGAGGAACACAGAACAATTCACTGCAGGTTCTAACTGGTCCATCCTGGAGCCGAGTTTGTGACAAGTTTCAACTTTGTTTGATACCGTCAGTCGTTTGTGTTTTTCAAGTTTGTCGTTAGTAATGAATATCGAGCAACGCATTAACATGAAATTTTGTTTTCAAATTGCAAAAAGCTCAGGAAACCCATCAGATGTTAAAATCGGTTTATGGTGACACTGCCCCGACAAATAAGACTGTTTGGTTACAAGTGGTTTGATTGATTTCGTAATGGATCTGACTCGGTTGAAGACGAGAAAAGATCAGGACATCCTTCAACATCAATAGCCGAGGATAATGTTGAAACGGTTTCATTCTTCATGATGACAATGGTCCTTTTCACACATCCCTTCTAGTACGACAATTTCTGTCAAATAAAGACATTACACTGTGTCTGCATCCACCTTATTCGCCGGATCTGGCACCGTGTGACTTCTGGCTGTTCTCTAAATTGAAAATGACCGTGAAAGGAAAACGATTTCAATCCATTGAGAACATCCAGGCAGCTACGACAGCCCAACTAAAGACACTCTCGAAAGGAAACTTCCAGAGCTGCTTCCCAAAGTGTCAGGAGCATTGGGATAAGTGCATTCGAAGTGGAGGAGGAGAGTATTTTGAGGGTGACTAGTAGTTGTTGTAAATCTTTTACTGAAATAAACGTTTCTTTTTTAAAATATTCACTGTATTTTTTGATCACAACTCCTAGAAGCATACACACTATGGTCAGAACACACCAGAATAACTAAAAAGGAAGAAAACTAAAAAAGAAAATTAAACTTCTGACTTCACAGTCCCAGTGAGGCGCTATACATGTGTATTGCCTATTAGTATAAAGGAGCCCCAGTTGTGTTTCTTAACACGCTTCTGCTGAATAATTTGTTGGCTCAAAGTCCTATGTGTTAGTGAGTCAGAGAGTGGATGTGCAGCTTTGTTCTTAATGGCACTCAGTTTTCTCTTCATTCAGCTACCTCTAGAGGGTCCAGAGTGTGTCCCATACCTGAGCCTGCCTTTTTAATTACCTTGTTGATTTGGAGTCCACTAACTGCTATCAGTCAATCAAAGAGGCTCCCTTTGCAGGCACCTTTTATACTCACTGTGAGAAAGGCTAAGGAGCATATCGTGCACACTGTTTGCGTGTGTACTGCGTCTGTAATCATTTTCACAGTCCACCATGAACTGAGTGTTTAATGGGTGTGTTTAATAAATAAATGAAAGATTATTGTTTAGGTGTTAATAGCTTAAGCATGTTGTTTATGTCTATACTTCTGACTTAGATAAAGATAGAGCAGATCATATGTTATCACCAATTAACGCAAAAAACCAGACGATTCCTAAAGGTTCACATACTTTTCCTAGCCAGTGTACGTGTGTGTGTGTGTATATACTAGCTGTGTAACCCGTATTGTAAAAAGCCTGTAGTCCTAGAAACTATTGAAATCAGTCAGTCAGTCATTATCCAACCCGCTATATCCTAACACAGGGTCATGGGGGTCTGCTGGAGCCAATCCCAGCCAACACAGGGCGCAAGGCAGGAAACAAACCCCGGGCAGGGCGCCAGCCCACTGCAGGGCACACACACCCACACATCAAGCACACACTGGGGACAATTTAGGATCGCCAATGCACCTAATCTGCATGTCTTTGGACTGTGGGAGGAAACTGGAACACCCGGAGGAAACCCATGCAGACACGGGGAGAACATGCAAACTCCATGCAGGGAGGACCCGGGAAGCAAACCCAGGTCTCCTTACTGCGAGGCAGCAGCGCTACCACTGCGCCACCGTGCCACCCTGAAACTATTGAAATCGTCAGAAAAAAAATTGAAATGTAGAGATGTCAGGTAATTGAAAGGAACTACTCTGGGCATCTCTCTCCTCGGAGGATTAATTTTGCCAACGTACTCACATCACTTGTGTATTAGCGGCAGGAGGAAAAGTAAAAGGGTACCGTTTTGCCAATGGTAGCGGCTAAGTGACGTTGTCTTTCTACAGAGGTTTTGTTTTGCTGACGTGCTCACCTCACTTGTGTTATTAGCTTCTAAGTGACTTTTCTGTTTCCTCAGTAGCCCTTACCCAACTCCACCTCTTACTTCCAGGCTGGACAGACAGACAGACACACACTTCCACGTGTAGGCATTTATATATAAGATATATCTATCTATCTATCTATCTATCTGTATATATATATATATATATATATATATATATATATAGTGGAACCTCTAGATACGAGTTTAATTCGTTCCAGCACTGAGCTTGTATAGCGAATTTCTCGTATCTAGAACAAACTTCCCCATTGAAAATAATGGAAATCCAGTTAATCTGTTCTGCACCCCAAATATATTAACATAAAAATCAATTTTCCTAACAAATAACACTGATAAATTATATATACTGTAGTCTACCTTTAATAAATAACACTGGTAAATAATATAACTGATTATTAAAAGAATCAAAACAGGTGTCCAAAGTGCAGTAGAGCATTCAATAAATCTTTAAATAAATAATCCTTAAAACAGTTGTGAAGTGGAGGTTTACAATACACAAGAATAACAATCCTTTAACACGAGGTTAAAACGTCAAAAGGATGCCGTCTTTAAAAAACAGATGACAATCGCCGGTGCTTCTTCTCTGTTAGCGTCTGACCTGCGGGCTCTGCAACAGGCGAGACACTCTTAATGCAGCTGACCTTCTCTACACCGTCCTGCTTCAGCTGTTTGGCTCGCCTGTTCAGCTACACGCGAGCCTGCACTCGCCTGCCTGCCTGCCTCTCTCTCTCTCTCTCTCTCTCTCTCTCTCTCTCTCTCTCTCTTTCTCTCTCTCTTTCTTTTCTTTTACTTTTTCTCCCCCTTAACCGGCTCGCGCTTCTCTATATATGCGGGGAGGACATGGCAGCTGCAGCCCATCAGCCACAGGAACAATCATGGATGTGGGCAGTTTCCCACCTGTGTACTTAAGTGAGAAACGCAGACACCGCAGATCGCGGCTCGCAACTGCTACCACGCCCCCTTGCTAAGCCGCGAGCTATACCCACAGCCTGGCTCGTGGCTCGTTACGCGAACCAATGCTCGTATTTAGAGCTGAATTTTTCACTCATACTTTCCTCGTATTTTGAATTTTTCGTATACAGAGGTGCTCGTATCTCGAGGTTCCACTGTATATATATATATATATATATATATATATATATATATATATATATTATATATATATATATATATATATATTATATATGTATATATATATTATATATGTATATATATAATATATATGTATATATATATATATATAATAATAATATAATATATATATAAAATTCTAAACCTAAAAGTGCAACAATTTTATGTGACACTTTTATGTCATGTTTTTTGTCACGCTTCAAATCTGGCTTATTTTAAAACCTACATATATATGTTTGGGATCATTCTTTTCAGAATTTATCAAACTTTAATGTGATGTTGTTAGATTTACAGATTCTTTTTCCATTTTTAAATTATAAACTAAAAAATATCAAGAACTGTCATCCCGCGAGGCAAGACGTTGTGCCAAGAGATTTAACCAGGCCTCAGGCTGGAAATAAAAGCCAAAGAGTAGGACAGCTGCTGTACAGGCTTTTAAATGTTCGGAGCGCCATGTGAGATGCAGGTCACAAGACATGGCAGCAACAGCAAGCCAGCAGCTGATCGAGCAAAGAGGAGGTATAAAAAAAGCTGTATTTGTTTCCCATGGTATCACCGCTTAAGAGGGGGTTTCGAAGGAGTTCCATGTCTCCTTGGGGTGCGTTCAGCCCCCCTTTTCACAACGCAAGTGGCAGAGACGCAAAGAGGCAATACAATACACAGAACAGAACAAATCCTCAGTACAGTATAAAAATAAAAATTTTACAAGTACAAAGCAGAATTTAACAGTAGATGATATCACATCATATGATTTGGATTTGTTTAGAGTCCTGGAGACCTCAGCCATCAAGCTGCATCCCCCATTCGGCCATTCCACAGCTGAAACAGCGCTAGGCGAGCCTATCCAATGAAAGGACCCCTCTACCCCACGATTCCTGCGATCCTCCATCAGAGATGACTTTACCTTAGGCAGGCAAAACAACTTGGCAGGTGGGCCGAGTTGAGTACATTTGAGTACCGAGAAGAGAAACAGAATAGGTGAGGGTTAGTAACAAATTATAATGATCATGTTACTTATGTTTTAGTGCTAATGACTAACAACAGAGGTGCAGTCTGTACAGTTAATCAGCAGCTCTAGTCAGGGTGTGCTAAACTGAAGTCGTGAGTCTTCAACTGGGATTTAAAGGCTGAGACTGAAGGGGCATCTCTTATAGGAGCAGGCAGACCATTCCACAGTTCAGGGGCCCTGTAACTAAAAGCTCGACCTCCCACCGTTATTTTATTAATCCTTGGAATCCTAAGCAAGCTGGCATCTTGAAATCTGAATGTGCACTCTGGTTTGTAAGTCATGATAAGTTCAGACAAGTAAGCCGGACCTTGGCCATTTAATGCTTTATATGTTGAAAGGAGGATTTTGAAATCTGCCCTAAAATTAACTGGGAGCCAGTGTAAGGATTTTAGAACTGGAGTTATGTGTTCGTATTTTCTTGTTCTTGTAATAATTCTTGCAGCAGCATTTTGGATTAACTGGAGGCTGTATAAAGAACAGTTTGAACATCCAGTGAACACCGCATTGCAGTAGTCAATCTGACTAGAAATAAAGGCATGAATTAATTTCTCAGAATCCTGTTTATTTAGAAAGCACCTTCATTTTCCAACATGTTTAAGATGGAAGAAACAGGATTTGGACAACTTTGTAATATGCGCTTTAAATGACATGCTAGCCTCAATGATAACTCCTAGATTGCAGGCTGATTCAGTAAAGTTAATGGGGATTCCAACTGAGTTAAATTATGACAGAATATTGTTGTGATCAGCGTCATTCCCTCCAACAATTAACATCTCTGTTTTATCTGTGTTTAAAGACAAGTAGTTCATATCCATCCACTCCTTTAATTCACTAACACAATTAATTAAAGACAACATCGGAGAAACATAATTTGATCTAAAAGAAAGGTATAACTGGGTGTCATCTGCATATGAGTGAAAATTAACATTATGTTTCCTAATAAGAGATCCCAGTAGAAGCATGTAAAGTGAAAACAGTGACGGTCCCAGTACTGAGCCCTGCGGGACACCATATTGAACTTCTGTGTATAATGATGGAGTCCTGTCAGCACATTTCTGTACATATTGGAATTGATTTGATAAATAAGAACTAAACCAAGTGAGCACGGTGCCTGTAAGCCCAACATAATTTTCTAGCCTGTGCAGTAAAATAGAATGGTCAATGGTGTCCGATAGATAGATACTTTATTAATCCCAAGGGGAAATTCATATACTCCAGCAGCAGCATACTGATAAAGAAAATATTAAATTAAAGAGTGATAACAATGTAGGTATACAGACAGACAATAACTTTGTATAATGTTAACGTTTACCCCCCCGGGTGGAATTGAAGAGTCACATAGTGTGATGGAGGAACGATCTCCTCAGTCTGTCAGTGGAACAGGACGGTGACAGCAGTCTGTCGCTGAAGCTGCTCCTCTGTCTGGAGATGATCCTGTTCAGTAGATGCCGTGGATTCTCCATGATTGACAGGATTCTGCTCAACGCCTATCGCTCTGCCACAGATGTGCAGTTCCATGCCTACAATAGAGCCTGCCTTCCTCACTAGTTTGTCCAGGCGTGAGGCGTCCCTCTTCTTTATGCTGCCTACCCAGCACACCACCGCGTAGAAGAGGGCGCTCGCCACAACCGTCTGATAGAACATCTGCAGCATCTTATTGCAGATGTTGAAGGACGGCAGTCTTCTAAGGAAGTATAGTCGGCTCTGTCCTCTCTTGCACAGAGCATCAGTATTGGCAGTCCAGTCCAGTTTATCATCCAGCTGCACTCCCAGGTATTTATAGGTCTGCACCCTCTGCACACAGTCACCTCTGATGATCACGGGGTCCATGAGGGGCCTGGGCCTCCTGAAATCCTCCACCAGCTCCTTGGTTTTGCTGGTGTTCAGGTGTAGGTGGTTTGATGCTGCGCTTAAGTCTAACAACATCATTACAGTGAAGTTGAAGTTTCCATCTTCAGAGGATATCAGAATGTCATTCACAACCCACGTTGGTGCCGTTTCTGTACTATGACCAGCGGAATAGAGTCACTTCTGGCATTTACGGGATTTGAACCGGCGACCTTCAGATTGCTGGCACAGATCCCTAGCCGCTGTGCCACCATCACTAAGTTGGCAATAAATGTGGTTGTGTGTTCTGCAATGGACTGGTTGGTGCCTTGTGCCCTGGTTGCCTCCAGTTTCCCACAGAGTAAGCAAATTCAGACTATGGATGGATGTGTGTGTAAATCCCATTAATCTCTAAATTTTTATTTTCTATCTTGTATTTTTTGTTAAGTTCAGCAGCCTTACAAGTGCTGTTTATTTTGTAGTTGAAACTGAACTTCTTTGTACTTTGATCTTGATTGATTGTGATTCTTAACTGTGTGAACTTGGTACACAAGTTTATAGTTCAATAAACTGTTTGTGATATAACACCTCACACAAGCACAATATGTACCCAGAGCCTAAAGTCGCAATTTAGTCTGTTTGAACCTAAGAATGTGCAACTGCAGCAGAGCTTTGTGCTTATTTGACGTCTGTGCACTCTGGCAAGTGGTTAATAAAATTTTATTTACCAAGACCTATTCACCCGGTTTTACTGTGATATAAAAAAGATCTCTTCATACATTCAGTTTCTTAAATTTAGACTTTCAAGTAAACGAGTCTGCTGTTTTTCAATATGATTCCCTAGCCATGAAGTGGGCACCAGTCGATTTCGGTGCAAAATGGCCGTCGCCTCTAAAATCCTTCCTTCCAGACCATTCAACATAATGGCAGGTGTCTGGACTGAGGCGGAAAACTGTGAACATGAGAAGAGAACTTCCATGGTGTGGGCGCCCCACCCACAATTCAAATGAGGGTCCGCAGTGCCTTGAAAAAGTATTTGCCCCCTTCCTTATTTTTGTATATTTGTGACAATGAATGGCCTTAAATCTTTAGCAAGATGTAATCTCTATACAGTATATGTAAAATCCAACGTCTGTCTGTCTGTGTGTCTGTCTGCTTTTCACGAGAGAACTACTTCACGGATTTATATTGGTTTTTTTTTCTATAATTTGCTTGAACATTCTGGTTGATTTTGCGGCCTCTCTCATCACACTAAGTATCATAGTTCACTTGTGGTACTGATTTATTTGCTATATAATGTAATGAATTATTATTATTATTATTATTATTTGCGCGACTCCAAGAGAGATGCAGCGGGCGGAGGGGTGCGGGACCCTCCTCACTCATGTTCCAGCCTCGGGGCGTACCTTACCTTTGCTTAGTTAGCGAACAAGAGAACTACTTAACAGATTTATTCTATAATTTGCGTAAAACATTCCGGTTGATTTTGCGGCTTTTCTCATCGCGTTAAGTATCGTAGTTTGCTTGCAGGAGTGATTTATTCACACTAATTTGAGACAGAGGCTGTGGGCTGGGGGGGCATAAGTTAACGGGCATAAACGTAATTTTCTGAAAGTGATGCTCTGATCGTGCTCGGATGGGCTCGTGATTATTTTGCGGCCCTTATTCGATTGCACACATTACAACACGGGTGGGCAAAGTCAGTCCTGGAGGGCTGCAGTGGTTGTATTAACTACTGCAAGTCTTTTACTATTTTAACGAGTGCAGCTGTACTGCGATTTGTTCTAAAACCCGACTGAACCTTGTCAAGAACAGAATGTTTATCGAGGTGGCCATTTAGCTGCATAATGTCGGCCTCTTCTAGGCAGGTTAGAAATGGGTCTAAAATTTTTCTTGAGCAGGGTTTTAACAACAGCAGTCTTAAGAAAGTAAATTCATTATTAGATACAGGGGGTCTTCCCAGACTCTGTCAAGAACACTATCTAAATTGTGTTTTGTAAAGTTTGAATGCTGCATACATGCATAAAAAGCAAATTACTTGCCAGTCACTACAGTTTTATGATAAATCCCTCAGCTGACGGTGTAATCGTTGTAGTGCAAAATTCACAGTCTCGTGAAAATCAGATTGTAAATAACTGTAATCAATGTTTATTACATCAACCTAATCTGTTTTGTAAGGAGGAGCACATTCTGCAGCCAAATTAATAACATGGCACATAACACTAGAATTACTAGAGCCTACGAAAAAACTCGTAAATCCGTCCCACCTTAAATCGCTTCTTAAATCCGTTGACACCTCTCTGCCAGCATCCTTTGTCCTCTAAATGTGCTGATAAAAGACAAGCTGCCAGCAGCCGGCTATTCCATCCCCCCTCCAACTTAGAACGTGCACGAACTTCTCCCAGCTCATGCCTTGATTGATTATCTGGGAGTGAAGTGGAGTTTTAGAGTGGAAATAATAGATCGTTATTTGGAACACACGCATTTCATGTGTATTCCGTTTCTACAGTAATCTGTGTAAACACATTGTTAAAACAGATACTTTTTCATATTTTAGTAATAAATGTTACAAAATGAAGGCATAAACTATAGAATGTGTAAAGCCGGAGTTCCAAAGATCAAATAAACACTTTCACAAAAGCTTCAAGGATCTACGAGTTTTTTCGTAGGCTCTAGTAATTCTAGTGTTAATGAAGTGGATGGGTGTCGAATGCAGGCGAGTTCACAATATGACAGGGCAGAGAGAGACCTGAAAGCACAATGCAGTAAGGTGAAGACATAGACACATGCATACATTCATTTATTTAATTTAGTTACTTTTACAAATGATGTTTGGCACAGGATGCATTCCAGGTGCTGTGGACTGATTGTAATCAATCCTTTCGCGAGTGAATGTCAAGCTAAGCACTTTTTTTGTTTGTTACTTTGACATTTGTTGTGATTTAACGACAGGACACCCATTGCCAGATCTGAAGACCTTCATTTTCGCATTAACTTGACATGGGGAAATCTTTGAATTATTCACTACACTATCCCTTCAAGGTTTTTCTGCCTGATATATGAAATCCCAGTGTAGACAGAATTCTACGTCTGTTTTGTCTTGGTAGAATTCTCTATTACTCTACTTTCCCCTTTTGTATCTTATATATAATTCACCAGCCTACTCACTCACTCACGTCTGTCCGAAGACGAATGCGCAGTCGCCTTCTGCGCAGCTGTCCGAAAAACCTTACGAGACCGACATCGCGGCAGGCGGCGGATTTACGGCCGTGAAAATTTGAAGAGAAAGGCGACTTCGATTAAAGCTCTAGAGGCCTGAAGGGTGATTTTGACTACAGCTCGAGGCCTAATTACGCATTCATTCAATACACCTATATCAGGTCTGTGGTGCTTATACTTATTACTTACTATTCCACTCGTGCCCAGTTCATCTTACATTGTTGAAACAGGCTCTTTGTCTAGTTTTTAATATATAACCTTTGTCAGAATGTCTCAAATCCCATAAACTTACCACTGTTTATAAAGTATTGTACTTTGTAGCTTCTTCCCACCTTGCCTTCTACATCTATAACTTCAGACAATTCCATAGAGTAAAAGACAAGCAGGAGTAAAGTTACAACTTTAAATAATGTACTATTGATAAGATTCATAACATAATAACAATAAGCAAAGTACAAGTGAATATTGGCAACCATACAACCTGATAAATGTTGGTGTAGTGTTAGGTGGCACACAGACTTGCAGTTAGTTTAATTGTCTTTAGTTAAGTCATCATTTTTAGGCAGCTTTCTTAAGAACAGGCCACATGCCTGTCTCAATATGGCTGTCGCGTTGTGTTTCTCAGAGTGGTCTTCTTTTCAGTCCATGGTGTTTGAGATGCTTCTTCATGATGGTGGTGTAAGAGAAATAGGGAATGGTAAAGCAACTGAATTTATGCATTCTCTGTTCAAATACTACAGCCAATAGGGTGCCATGACACAGAATAGCCTCTGATTCAACCCCCAATCCCAAACAGCCATACTTCAGACCAATGGGGGGACACACAATACCTTTCACACCTGCGCCCAAAGCCATTTGTTGAGCTGATTCTTGCCTGCTGGGTAGTCTGGCTTGCCTGTGGGAGTTGATTGAAAGAGTCCTGCAGAGAAACACCCAACCCTGTCATAAAATTAGAAAGACTCCGTCCTAAAGACTTGGGGGTGCTTCTTAACCATTAAACCATTGCTGTTCTTATCAATAATGTAACATTAATATGACATTACTTTGTCTAAGTTGCAAATAAAGACATACAAAATATTTATCTACTCCTATACAAAATTTCACACCACAACACTCCACCCCTGATAAATCTTTTGTACAATGTCTTTATAATATAATTAAACAGTCTTAATTGTTTGAGGAATTTCTTGTACAATTTGTGTTTTGCGTTGCAGTGATTGCTTTTCCAGTGTTAAAAGTTGTGTGTGATCATTTGTCCATTACATGTCTTCTTTATTTCAAACTTGGATGTGCACCTAATGACTTACATCTGCTCTGGCGCTGCTTCGTCTGTTTCTTGAGCTTTCTGCAGTCTTCATATGTCATCCACACCTTCCACTAAACTAGCCCAGTGAATTGTGTGAATTCTTTCCTTAATCTGTACTGGTTTTGTGTCTAAGTGCTAATTAGACCCCTGTCCCAAACTATCCATTTAAGCATATGCAGCTGTACAGTTTGAAGGGTAACATACCACAGGTGCCAGTACAACCACTTGTGCCCAAATGAGAGCACATGAGCCACTGCATAAACTGTTCACACGCCAACATTTGTGGTCCCTCTTCACACCTTTGGAGTTGACTTAGTTGCCTTTTGCGCTTTTCCACCCATGGTGTAACTCTTGACTACCATCAAACCATTGCTATTCTTATCAATAATGTAGCACTAATATCACATTTTCTTTGTGTAAGTTACAAATAAAGACATTCAAAATGTATATACAAAATTTTACACCACATTTCAGAATAGACATGGATACTTTTGTAGATGATGTAAAAACATTTGTGTGGCCGAAGATCATTTTTCATTTAAAAGTGGAATTTTTAAACAAAGTGTTGTTGTGTGGACGTAGCCTTAAGGGCCAATAATGACACTTTTGGACTTACCATCCAAATCTGTTGTCAGAGTTACAATTCATCAAATACAGTGTATCCGGAAAGTATTCCCAGCGCTTCATCACTTTTTCCACATTTTGTTATGTCACAGCCTTATTCCAAAATTGATTAAATTCATTTTTTTCCTCAGAATTCTACACACAACACCCCATAATAACAACGTGAAAAAAGTTTACTTGAGATTTTTGCAAATTTATTAAAAATAAAAAAACTGAGAAATCCCATGTCCATAAGTATTCACTGCCATTGCCATGAAGCTCAAAATTGAGCTCAGGTCCATCCTGTTTCCCCTGATCATCCTTGAGATGTTTCTACAGCTTCATTGGAGTCCACCTGTGGTAAATTCAGTTGATTGGACATGATTTGGAAAGGCACACACCTGTCTATAGAAGGTCCCACAGTTGACAGTTCATGTCAGAGCACAAACCAAGCATGAAGTCAAAGGAATTGTCTGTAGACCTCCGAGACAGGATTGTCTCGAGGCACAAATCTGGGGAAGGTTACAGAAACATTTCTGCTGCTTTGAAGGTCCCAATGAGCACAGTGGCCTCCATCATCCGTAAGTGGAAGAAGTTCGAAACCACCAGGACTCTTCCTAGAGCTGGCCGGCCATCTAAACTGAGCGATCGGGGGAGAAGGGCCTTAGTCAGGGAGGTGACCAAGAACCCGATGGTCACTCTGTCAGAGCTCCAGAGGTCCTCTGTGGAGAGAGGAGAACCTTCCAGAAGGACAACCATCTCTGCAGCAATCCACCAATCAGGCCTGTATGGTAGAGTGGCCAGATGGAAGCCACTCCTTAGTAAAAGGCACATGGCAGCCCACCTGGAGTTTGCCAAAAGGCACCTGAAGGACTCTCAGACCATGAGAAAGAAAATTCTCTGGTCTGATGAGACAAAGATTGGACTCTTTGGTGTGAATGCCAGGCGTCACGTTTGGAGGAAACCAGGCACCGCTCATCACCAGGCCAATACCATCCCTACAGTGAAGCATGGTGGTGGCAGCATCATGCTGTGGGGACTGGGAGACTAGTCAGGATAAAGGGAAAGATGACTGCAGCAATGTACAGAGACATCCTGGATGAAAACCTGCTCCAGAGCGCTCTTGACCTCAGACTGGGGCGACAGTTCATCTTTCAGCAGGACAACGACCCTAAGCACACAGCCAAGATATCAAAGGAGTGGCTTCAGGACAACTCTGTGAATGTCCTTGAGTGGCCCAGCCAGAGCCCAGACTTGAATCTGATTGAACATCTCTGGAGAGATCTTAAAATGGCTGTGCACCGACGCTTCCCATCCAACCTGATGGAGCTTGAGAGGTGCTGCAAAGAGGAATGGGCCAAACTGGCCAAGGATAGGTGTGCCAAGCTTGTGGCATCATATTCAAAAAGACTTGAGGCTGGAATTGCTGCCAAAGGGGCATCGACAAAGTATTGAGCAAAGGCTGTGAATACTTATGGACATGGGATTTCTCAGTTTTTTTATTTTTAATAAATTTGCAAACACCTCAAGTAAATTTTTTTCACGTTGTCATTATGGGGTGTTGTGTGTAGAATTCTAAGGAAAAAAAATGAATTGAATCCATTTTGGAATAAGGCTGTAACATAACAAAATGTGGACAAAGTGATGAAGCGCTGGGAATACTTTCTGGATGCAATGTAACTAAACTGAAAATGAGAAGTGGAGGAAATGCATCGTGATAATCTTATGATGGTAGTCGAAAAATTTGAGAATAAATGAACAAGAAAAACATTACGTTGGGAGACATCCAGCCACCATCATGGAAGTAAGTGAAGTAGTGTGATCACGTAACACAAAGATCAGTTAAACAGGTGAATGTAAAAGTGATTTTGTGTGACTTCCTGCCTTCTTCTTTTCCTCTGCAGGTTATCTGGTGTATGAATTTGACAAATTTTGGTTTCAAGAAGAACCAGAAAGCATCATGTTGTTTAATCAGTACAGAGAAAAGTTCCATGAGAAAGTGAAAAGACTCTTACAGCAACCCAGCGTGCTGCTCGTCTTGACTTTGGACTCTGAAATTTAAAGCTGGAAAGTCTGATCGGGTACGATTTACAGCAATATCATGCATCTTGAAATCTGAATTCTTAAGTATATAATTTATTTGGATCCGATTTTATTTAAAACTTTAAAATGCGGCCTTAATAATGAGACAATCATTTAACTTTTTTTTATTCTTTTTATTGACTACTTTTGTAAAAGCAGCGTTTTTTCCTTTTGAATTTGGCGCAGATTCAGAGCATCTACAGTATGTGAACACTCAGTTTGCTCCTCTTCAGTCTTTTACCTTGTAGCGCGGACCACCGTCTCCGGTTTGTGGCGTCTAGGACTCGTTGACCAAGTTGTTGTATTTGTTTTTTTTTTTTTTTCTGAGTAGGAGTCCCATTGTTGTAAACCCCGTAGTCATTTGCAAAAAATAAGTTTGATTCAGTAGAATAAGTCCTTGGTATTAGTGGTCCACATACGTGTAAGTGAGCAGAAAATAGACAAGCCATTTATACGATTTATTGTTTTTAATCGTGAGCCCGCAGCACATGGCGTTAATCATGGCATCGATCACTGAACAGATTTAACGAAAAATTCAAAATGGTAGAGAATGTTCACTTTTGGAGTTTGCATGCGTTTCTCACGGTTTAACACTTGGTTATGTGTTTTGGATTTGAAATGGTTAAAGTCGCGCGGCCAGGGAAAATATTCTGATCTTTGGTTGAGCCTCGAACATGTGGTTGTGTGCCTCACTTTCTAGACTGAAATGTTTTAGGATATTTGCTGAGATTGCTTTCTTATTTGCACGTTATAAATAATAAAACATTTTTATTGTTTGATTTTTTTATGTAATTTATTTTTTGTCTCCTTCGTTAACAATACCCACCTGTCGTACAGACTTCTACGCTCATTTGTGATATCCAGAGAGTGACGGTGTGTTGCATGTTGGCCAGACACTCACGTAAGAATTCCTCTCTGCTCTGCTTTTTCTCGATTCCCTTTCCACTCGGGTTGGTAAGTTGGTGACTGATGTGACCACTTTGAGAAAACTTAAGTATCACCCAACCATTAAGTTGTACAGTGCATCCGGAAAGTATTCCCAGCGCTTCATCACTTATTCCACATTTTGTTATGTGACAGCCTTATTCCAAAATGGATTAAGTTCATTTTTTTCCTCACAATTCTACACAACACCCCATAATGACAACATGAAAAAAGTTTACTTGAGGTTTTTGAAAATTTATTAAAAATAATAAAACGGAGAAATCCCATGTCCATAAGTATTCACAGCCTTTGCTCAATACTTTGCCGATGCACCTTTGGCAGCAATTCCAGCCTCAAGTCTTGTTGAATATGATGCCACAAGCTTGGCACACCTATCCTTGGCCAGTTTGGCCCATTCCTCTTTGCAGCACCTCTCAAGCTCCATCAGGTTGGATGGGAAGCGTCGGTGCACAGCCATTTTAAGATCTCTCCAGAGATGTTCAATCGGATTCAAGTCTGGGCTCTGGCTGGGCCACTCATGGACATTCACAGAGTTGTCCTGAAGCCACTCCTTTGATATCTTGGCTGTGTGCTTAGGGTCGTTGTCCTGCTGAAAGATGAACTGTCGCCCCAGTCTGAGGTCAAGAGCGCTCTGGAGCAGGTTTTCATCCAGGATGTCTCTGTACATTGCTGCAGTCATCTTTCTCTTTATCCTGACTAGTCTCCCAGTCCCTGCCACTGAAAAACATCCCCACAGCATGATGCTGCCACCACCATGCTTCACTGCAGGGATGGTATTGGCCTGGTGATGAGCGGTGCCTGGTTTCCTCCAAACATGACGCCTGGCATTCCCACCAAAGAGTTCAATCTTTGTCTCATCAGACCAGAGAATTTTCTTTCTCATGGTCTGAGAGTCCTTCAGGTGCCTTTTGGCAAACTCCAGGCGGGCTGCCATGTGCCTTTTACTAAGGAGTGGCTTCCGTCTGGCCACTCTACCATGTAGGCCTGATTGGTGGATTGCTGCGGAGATGGTTGTCCTTCTGGAAGGTTCTCCTCTCTCCACAGAGGACCTCTGGAGCTCTGACAGAGTGACCATCGGGTTCTTGGTCACCTCCCTGACTAAGGCCCTTCTCCCCCGATTGCTCAGTTTAGATGGCCGGCCAGCTCTAGGAAGAGTCCTGGTGATTTCAACCTTCTTCCACTTACGGATGATGGAGGCCACTGTGCTCATTGGGACCTTCAAAGCAGCAGAAATGTTTCTGTGACCTTCCCCAGATTTTTGCCTCAAGACAATCCTGTCTCGGAGGTCTACAGACAATTCCTTTGACTTCATGCTTGGTTTGTGCTCTGACATGAACTGTCAACTGTGGGACCTTCTATAGACAGGTGTGTGCCTTTCCAAATCATGTCCAGTCAACTGAATTGACCACAGGTGGACTCCAATGAAGCTGCAGAAACATCTCAAGGATGATCAGGGGAAACAGGATGGACCTGAGCTCAATTTTGAGCTTCATAGTAAAGGCTGTGAATACTTATGTACATGGGATTTCTCAATTGTTTTATTTTTAATACATTTGCAAAAATCCCAAGTAAACTTTTTTCACGTTGTCATTATGGGGTGTTGTGTGTAGAATTCTGAGGAAAAAAATGAATTGAATCCATTTTGGAATAAGGCTGTAACATAACAAAATGTGGAGAAAGTGATGAAGCGCTGGGAATACTTTCCGGATGAATTGTATGGCAACAAAACTTGATGTCAGGAGCCATAAGAATATTTGTCAACCTAAGCAAAAGTTGCTTATAGTGGTTTGTTTGCTTTCATCCACTAGATGGCAGTAAAGACCACAAAATGAATAGAGTCACGCACACTTCAGGCATTTGCTCTCCTTCCAGCAGGTCAGGTGAGGTTGAGGAGCCTGCACTGGTACAGCATGTTGCTGCACCCACCACACGATGAAACAGGTCAGGATCCTGGTTGGCAACCCCCGATGCAGACACGTGGTCCAGTCACCACCTCCAGAAATGACCCTGTTTCTGCTGCAGCCAGGTGTTATGTGGGCGTCCCCTTGGCCTGGTCCAGTCACTCGGGTCCTCGACAATGAGTCTGATTGCCTTCAGGGAATCGCTCTACATGGCCATTGTGTCGTAAAGAATTATTATTATAAGTGACGCTTACTCACAGTGCAAGTAATGTGCTTCATTCGGGACTCCGTGAGCAGCACAAATTCAAACCAGCGGGACCCAAGGAAGAGACACACATGAAAGAGTCCAGTCCTCATTTCAGGTCATTGGATATAGCGTCCGTGTCTCGCAAACGACTCTAAAAACTTGGACCTTCATTCTTTTGCTGAGATATCAGGAGCGTCACACACCCCTTTCCAGCAACCTCATGATTCCCCCCCCATGCTGTCCCAAGCTGTCTACTGACTTCATAGGAAGTGTCACCAGAGACATGAATGTCACTGCCGAGGTGAGTAAACCTCTCAATGACGAGGTCGACACTCTCTCCACAGACAGACACACTGCTGATTGCTGTGCCCAAGAGGTCATTAAAGGCCTGGCTCTTGTTTTTATCAGGACACTTAAACGCCCGCAAGCCCAGACACTCGGACTCCTCACTCAGTCTCTCGAGACCCCTGAACAGAGCCTCCATTGACGCATCATCAGTAAAGTCATGATAAGTGAATCTCTCTTCACTGCCCCACAGCCACTGGACCTCACGTCTCTGCCCAAAACTCAGTCCATGCAAGCACTGAGCAGAGTAGGAGCAGATCACACCGCTGTCGGACCGCAGAATGAACTGGGGAAAAAACACAGAGGTTCCACCTCCGCTTTCCACAGCACTCACAGTCCCAGTGTACATGCCGGCCATGATAGCCAGCAACCTTGAGGGGATCCCGTGAAGTCTCAGGATGTCCCACAAGGCAGCTCGATCAACTGAGTCCAACGCCTTACGAAACTCGACAAAGGCTGCCAAGAAACTCTGCTGATATTCGCATTTGCACTCCCTGAGAACCCTCAGTGCCAGGATGTGGTCAATGGTCGACTTCTTAGGCATAAAACCAGACTACTCCGTTAGCTGGTAGGTGAACAAGTGATCACAGATCCTATTGAAAATGACCCTAGTGAGGACCTTACCCAGCACCAAGGGCAGTGTTACCCTTAGTTGCCGTAATCCAGGTGATCAGATAGGGATGACAATTCCCATTTTCCAGAATGTTAGGATGATGCCCGTCTCCCAAATGGAAGCAGAGATAGATTGCAATACCAGGAGGACAGCCTGACCACCAACCTAGTGAAGTTCACCCCGGATACCACAGATCCCTGCAGCCTTCCCTACCCTCAGCTGGTTCACCACCTGTGCCATCTCAGTGAGACTGGGGGGGTTCACAGCTAATTGGAGGATCAGCCTCAAGAACTGCAGACCCAAAGGTGTCCAACGTCCTGACCGGAGGATGAGGTTCAAACAGCTGCTCAAAATAGCCAGCCCAGCGGGTCACAACTGCAGTGTCATCCATAAGGACCGCTCCATCAGCTGCCCTGACTGCGACTCTCTGATGAACAGATTCGGATTTGCACTGATGAAGTTAGAAAAATATTAAAGACAGACTTGGCGCTGCCCATTCAGAGTCAGGGTCTGCCAAGTCCTTATTTTCTGACCACCAATCAGAATCATTTGTGACCGCACTTTTTGGTTATTTCAGTGTTTTTTGCTTTTTGAATTCTCTTGGCGCCAATGGCTGCCTCGTCGTATTACGGGTTGTTTGAATTGTCACTCTGAATCCAAGCAGTGCTGCTTAACCGCCATATTAATTTGTTTAATTTGAAAAAACACAAAAGAAACCAGTGATATTTGTATAAATATTTTTTTTATTATTCACTCACTGTATGAATAAATAAATATCAGGTTAGAGTTTTGTTTTTCACGTTTTAAAGCCTTGAATAAGGATGATAATTAAACACTGCAGTGCTTTACCGTCGTGTCGGATGAAAACGAGACGCAGACCTTTGGCTCGCGTATGACTTGCCTGTTGTTAGTCTCATCTTTGTGACTGGTTGGTGGTCACAGGAAGATCAGAATGGTGACTGTCAGGCCAGCGGCTAATTATACTGTGTAACTGTGGTCAGCCAGCCTGCCCACCAGGTGACACCCACCTTCCTGCAGTCCCCTTAAAGTGCTTTGTGGTCTCGCTCCGTCTCCTGTAATATGAAGATGGCCTCGCGTCTTCACTCGTCTCCACTGTCCGTTTCCCATCTCAGGTTCAAACAAACACATCCAGGCAGGACCAGGGTGCTGATTATCTACTCCACTACCGGCTCCGAATGACGCGGGGGATTGAAAGTGCTTATGGATCTTTTCTGGCCCGTCCTCAGAATTTTTAATTTCTAACGTGGTCTAAATCGAAACGTTTTTTGTTTTTGTTCTGTTTTAAGTCCGTCCCTGTGCGTCTGTTTGGATCAAATTCTAGCAGGACAGTCAGATTCTGCCGACAGCCCGTCTTCACGCTACGTATTCCACGGACTGCTTGGACTTCATCATGGCTCGCTTCAGTTGTTCGTAAGACACAAACATCACAATGTTCCAGGAGCCCAGCCTCAGGAATGACGGGACAAACCTTGAAAAAGGAAGACACGACAAAAACAAAATCATTAGGAACGTCACAAGCTGTCATTGTAAGGGCATCCTTGACGTGGGTCGGTCGTATTCTTGCTTGCTTTTTACAACGTAAATCATCTTCTGGTGGGACAAATGGTGCAAATTGCAATATAAAGTGCAGATTGATTAATAAATAAAAATGTAACAGAAATACAAAAAGCAAACAGTTGATTTGACGAGCCACATTATAGTTTTAACGGTAGTAGTGAGGAGCAACGTGATGTGCATTTAATTGAACTTGACAGCCACTGCATGCCCAGCCTGCCTGGAAAGGGGGACTCTCTCTCTGAATTGCCTTTTGTTGAGACTGTTTTTGAAGTTTTATGTCTTCTTAGAGAGTCAAGGCTGGGGGGGCCTGTTAAAGCCCACTGCGGCAGTCCTTGTATGATTCTGGGCTGTACACAAATAAGTCGTATTGTAATTTGCGGCAAAGCGTAAAAGTTTAGCTCCTGTCACCCGCATGCACATAAGGAACAGCTGAAGGGCTCCAATATCTCTCTGTCTCTCTATTATATCACAGACCTTCGCTTCCATATATATAGATATTGGATATAGATATAGATATACAGGTCATAAAATTAGAATATCATGACAAAGTTGATTTATTTCAGTAATTCCATTCAAAAAGTGAAACTTGTATATTAGATTCATTCATTACACACAGACTGATGTATTTCAAATGTTTATTTCTTTTAATGTTGATGATTATAACTGACAACTAATGAAAGTCCCAAATTCAGTATCTCAGAAAATTAGAATATTGTGAAAAGGTTCAATATTGAAGACACCTGGTGCCACACTCTAATCAGCTAATGAACTCAAAAGCCTTTAAATGGTCTCTCAGTCGAGTTCTGTAGGCTACACAATCATGGGGAAGACTGCTGACTTGACAGTTGTCCAAAAGACGACCATTGACACCTTGCACAAGGAGGGCAAGACACAAAAGGTCATCGCTAAAGAGGCTGGCTGTTCACAGAGCTCTGTGTCCAAGCACATTAATAGAGAGGCGAAGGGAAGGACAAGATGTGGTAGAAAAAAGTGGACAAGCAATAGGGATAACCGCACCCTGGAGAGGATTGTGAAACAAAACCCATTCAAAAATGTGAGGGAGATTCACAAAGAGTGGACTGCAGCTGGAGTCAGTGCTTCAAGAACCACCACACACAGACGTATGCAAGACATGGGTTTCAGCTGTCGCATTCCTTGTGTCAAACCACTCTTGAACAAGAGACAGCGTCAGAAGCATCTCGCCTTTGGACTGCTGCTGAGTGGTCCAAACTTATGTTATCTGATGAAAGTAAATTTTGCATTTCCTTTGGAAATCAAGGTCCCAGAGTCTGGAGGAAGAGAGGAGAGGCACAGAATCCACGTTGCGTGAGGTCCAGTGTAAAGTTTCCACAGTCAGTGATGGTTTGGGGTGCCATGTCATCTGCTGGTGTTGGTCCATTGTGTTTTCTGAGGTCCAAGGTCAACACAGCCGTCTACCAGGAAGTTTTAGAGCACTTCATGCTTCCTGCTGCTGGCGAACTTTATGGAGATGCAGATTTCATTTTCCAACAGGACCTGGCACCTGCACACCGTGCCAAAGCTACCAGTACCTGGTTTAAGGACCATGGTATCCCTGTTCTTGATTGGCCAGCAAACTAGCCTGACCTTAACCCCATAGAAAATCTGTGGGGTATTGTGAAGAGGAAGATGCAATACGCCAGACCCAACCATTCAGAAGAGCTGAAGGCCACTATCAGAGCAACATGGGCTCTCCTAACACCTGAGCAGTGCCACAGACTGATCGACTCCATGCCACGCCACATTGCTGCAGTAATCCAGGCCAAAGGAGCCCCAACTAAATATTGAGTGCTGTACATGCTCATACTTTTCATGTTCATACCTTTCAGTTGGCCAACATTTCTAAAAATCCTTTTTTTTTGCATTGGTCTTAATTGATATTCTAATTTTCCGAGATACTGAATTTGGGACTTTCATTAGTTGTCAGTTATAATCATCAACATTAAAAGAAATAAACATCTGAAATACATCAGTCTGTGTGTAATGAATGAATCTAATATACAAGTTTCACTTTTTGAATGGAATTACTGAAATAAATCAACTTTGTCATGATATTCTAATTTTATGACCAGCACCTGTAGATATATATAATATATTAGATATATATATATTAGATATAGATAGATACAGAGATAGATCTACAGTATATACTGTATTTTCATGAGAGAACTAATTAATGGATTTAGATTGGGTTTGTTTCTATAATTTGCTTGAACATTCCAGTTGATTTTGTGACTTTCTCATCACACTAAGTATCAGAGTTCACTTGTGGCAGCGATTTATTAGCACGAATCCAAGAGAGATGTAGTGAGCCGATAGGAGGGGTGTGGAGCCTTCCTCACTCACGCGCCAGCCTTGAGGTGTTCCTTACCTCCGCTTAGCTAGCGAATGACAGAACTACTTAATGGATGTAGATCAGGTTTTGTTCTAGAATTTGCTTGAACATTCCAGTTGATTTTGTGACTTCGCTCATCGCGCCAAGAATCACAGTTCGCTTGCAGGAGTGAGATATTCGCGCTTATCCAAGAAAGAGGCTGCAGGCCAGGGGGGGGAGCATGACGTCAGGAGTGGGGAGCCGGGCAGGGTCCTCCTCATTGTCCTGTTTCACTACTACATGGGCGGCGCCGCAGTGCACAGCTAGTAACTAATAATTATAATAATTCTACCTCCGCTCCATGGGTTGGCGCTGTGGCCTTTTCTCTTCCTACCTTTGCAGCACTTCTGATGTCACTTCCGGTGGCCGTACCAAGTGGACTCTCCTCTTCCAGGATGTGAGGACTTAAAACTGGAAGCTGCACCTTCTTTGTCAGTTCTGGTTTAAACTCTCGTCTGTCTGAAAAGACGCCTCCGCCATTTAATTGTGCGTTTTTATTAAACCCTTCAGTTATATGGGGTCACCAGGCTGCTACCCCAACTCTTTTCGTGTTCTCCTTCACTTGCAGTTCACAAAAAAAAAATTTTAGGAAAACAAATTCATGTTTCATTACAATCAAATCAGCAACCTTGCAGCAAAAGCCTGGCGCAGAGCGTGGAAGGGGCGCTGGAAGTACGGCCAGAGATCTCTTACCCGTAATTGGGAAGCGTCGCTAAAACCCAACAGCCCTTGTGTGTGGCCGCTAATGAGCCTCAGAAACGATCCTGGTGTGAAGGAGTTTTCCGAGTTGGCGAACGAGAATGCAGACAGTGTGACCTTTGACCCTAAGTGACCCGTGCAGCCAGGCGGAGGGAGAGGGCTGAGGTCATGTGCCTTTGTTTTCTTTGATTTGTAACCCTAATCTTGCAGAGTAACTCCGTCTTCTGTTAGAAAGGTTTTTGGGAGTGCAGAATTTGTTTCTGCTATTAATTCTTTTGAATTCTTTCAATTCAGGTGGTTGAAATAATTTTGCTTCTCTCTGCAATACCATTTTGATATTCGAAACGTTCGAAACATTCTAAGGTTTTGGCTACGGAGTGATGTTTGGGGTCCCAGATCAGTGGGTGTAAAGTTCAGTCCCTTATCCAAGTTCACAGATGCAAGTTTATGTGGGTTTCTCGTGTTTGATTGTACTTTTGAAATTTGACCGTGACTTAGAATTTCCGTTTGCTTTTCACGTTTGGCTTGATTGATTTTTTTTTTCCCAGTTCCATTGTCATTTTTGGTTTCCTGACTCCTGTCGTTTTCCCATTCCCTTTATCATTCTGCCCTTGTCACATGCTGAACGTGGAGAAAGAAGGAGCTACGGAAGATTGGGGCAGCGTTGAAGGACGGCCGAGGAGGAAGATGATGGTTTCAGAAATAGAATAAGCCTAGAGGAGCAGGGGGCAGCACGGTGGCACAGTGGGTAGCGCTGCTGCCTCGCAGTTAGGAGACCCGTCTGGGTTCACTTCCCGGGTCCTCCCTGCGTGGAGTTTGCATGTTCTCCCCGTGTCTGCGTGGGTTTCCTCCCACAGTCCAAAGACATGCAGGTTAGGTGGATTGGCGATTCTAAATTGGCCCTAGTGTGTGTGGGTGTGTTTGTGTGTGTCCTGCGGTGGGTTGGCACCCTGCCCGGGATTGGTTCCTGCCTTGTGCCCTGTGTTGGCTGGGATTGGCTCCAGCAGACCCCCATGACCCTGTGTTTGGATTCAGCGGGTTGGAAAATGGGTGGATAGAGGAGCACGATCTCTTCCTTTCTTCCCTAATGAGAAGTCGAGCCAAAATGAGTCCTTTTATTGGCCAACGCCAACGATTACAATCTGCAAGCTTTTGAGGCCACTCAGGGCCTTTCTTCGGACAGCTTGTCGTTAGCCAGTAAAAGGGCTCATTTTGGCTCGACTTCTTATTACATCCAAAATGGCAAACACGGTACAACACCCTAGTACTTCTACAACTTTCTTCCCTAAAAAAGTTTAAAGACCCTCATCTTTTATGAATTTTGCATTTCCTGTCTTTGAAATCGCATGTGAAATGAATTATATGGAAGAAGATGATCCGCTGTGGCATCCCCTAACAGGAGCAGCCAAAAGAAGAAGAAGTTGAAAAAACCGTATGCAAAAGTGAAATGCTGCTGTTTCACTCGTTACTAAGCAGATACACCGTACAGCCATTTTGTAATGGAATGGTGGGAGAGACTGGTGCCAACGCAAATTAAACTGATCATCTTAGGTGTGTGGGCCACCTTTAGTTGAACTCACAACCAAGTGATCCACAGAGTTGGCCACATTCCTTTATATTTCTTATACCCTGGCATTGAGTACTGTTGTCCCAAGAGTTATTCGGACTCAACACTATGAAGCATATCGGTACACGTTACTCTGAGACAGACTCGGGTTTAACCGTAATTGTATAGAATTCCAAGCCTGAGTCCCACCAAGGAGCTTAAGGTCTCCACGGTTTTCCCCCCCAACCTATTTGGGTACCTTTCATCTCCAAGTCCTTAAATTTCACTGAGGTTCTTACTGCTGTGGCACCTGCTCAGCCCAGGGTCACTCCAGAGGGTGGTAAATTTGGCCCAGCACATGCCTGGCACATGTTCAGGCCATATTCAGTTACTGATAGCCAGACTTTATAACAGTTACTGTAGACTCAGAACGCGTTCATTCCTCTTCACTGGCTGCATTTGCCATTTTTGTAGCCGAAGGGGCTTCTGCAAAGTACTGAATTAGGGGTCTAATTACTTATATGATAGAGAAATTTCAGTGTATGATTTTGAATAAACTTGCAAACCTTTCTGGTCACACGTTTTCACTTTTTCATTATGGGCTTTTGCGTCTAGATGGATGAGCAACAATGGCAAATTTATCCATTTAAAATGAAATCAACAACACCGTAAAATGTGCAGAAAGTGAAGGGGTCTGAAGACGTTCTGAATGCACTTCATAGGCTTAAAACCTGTCTTGTGCCATCCTGGCTGTGTCTTTGCCCCTGGCATCCTCACGACCTCTGGGTGGACTTACCCTTTGTAAAACGCCGTCGGCCCCTCTCTGGTGAGCATCCTCCAGGCACAGTTGATGGCACTCGTGTATTGGCCCGGGGGCGAATTCATATAGCGGGTTTTGACGACATCTACTGGTGAGGCCACCACCGTGGTACAGAACCCGGCTCCAAACGCTGAAACAAAGTGGCAGGGCAAGTTGTCTGTCAAAAAACAAAAAGGAAAGTGTTAGTCTAATGTGAAATGCGATACAAAGGCATGTCGTCTTTTAATTCCATTTGATTGTCTCGACTAACAGTAAAGCTAAGGCATTGCATTTCTCTTGGGGTCTGCTTGGAGCTCCTGGCCCATTTCATTTCACAGCCACACGTTCCAATCACCTTAGAGAGGCGGGGCAAGTAGGCGTTCCAATCCCAGCTCATCTTCAACAGATGAAGTCGCTGAATGTAACAGCCAGAGTCATCCAGAAAACGTTTACTCTGCTGTTGTTGTTACTAATTTTCGGTGCAGTTAGCCCTTTTCACGACGTTTGGAAGTGACACATTGATGTTTAACTCTACTTCCTGTTAGTTTGCCAGTATTGGATGGCACATATTACGGGTCTCCATTTCCTCTTCGAATAATCGATTTTTACCATCTGAAAACTATTGTTGAAAAGCAGTGCATGGCAAAAGCCTTCAAACTGAAAAAGATCGTAAGATTTCGGGGGAAGACTGATTCTGTAACTACAGAGGTAAGTCTGTTAATTTTCTTGTTCCAGTATGCTAACAGTTTCAGGTAACTTGTTGGGTTTTTTTTTTATATTTAAAGTTAATTTGCTCCGTTTCGACAGATGTTAGAATAATGCAATATAGAATACCAGTAACTGCGGACTGCACGATAACGTGCAGTGAATACACTTATAAACTAAAAAGCAAAAGATACATTTGTCTTTAACCACAATTCTCGTGGTTATATGTGACCACATAAAATCGTGGGGTGCACATAAATTAATTCATTCAATCAATTCATAGAAGATCTACTTTAATCATAAAATATAAAAAAACAGTAACGGCGCACTGCTCTAACGATAGCGTGCAGTGAATCCACTTGACTTTTCCTCCTCTTTCTTTCTCTGTACGTTTATCATTCGTTTGCTCAGGTTGATGCGTTTGTTCCTTCCTGAGCAGCTCTTCTTTACTCCACCCTAGCAGCCTGCTGCTTCTCTTCTTTTGTCGCATCATATCTTAAATCATTCTTGAGTCAGATTGAAGACTTAAGTGCCAGCTTCAGTGAAAAATTCAAGAAAAATGTACTAAGTAATTGAAAAACAAATTCTGACTTAATCAGTTTCAACATGAAAAGATAGATAGATAGATAGATGAGAAAGGCACTATATAATAGATAGATAGTGAAAGGCACTATATGATAGATAGATAGATAGATAGATGTGAAAGGCACTATAAGATTGATAGATTATCTATCTATCTATCTCTCTATCTATCTATCTATCATATAGTGCCTTTCACTTCTATCTATCTATCTATCTATCTATCTATCTATCTATCTATCTATCTATCTATCTATCTATCTATCTATTATATAGTGCCTTTCATATCTATCTTTATCTATCTATCTATCTATCTATCTATCTATCTATCTATCTATCTATCTATCTATCTATCTATCTATTATATAGTGCCTTTCATATCTATCTATCTATCTATCTATCTATCTATCTATCTATCTATCTATCTATCTATCTATCTATCTATCTATCTATCATATAGTGCCTTTCATATCTATCTATCTATCTATCTATCTATCTATCTATCTATCTATCTATCTATCTATCTATCTATCTATCTATCTATTATATAGTGCCTTTCATATCTATCTATCTATCTATCTATCTATCTATCTATCTATCTATCTATCTATCTATCTATCTATCTATCTATCTATCTATCTATCTATTATATAGTTTCTTTCTATTCTCTTTGGGTATCAGCATATACTATTAGACAATGAGAAAAGAAACAAAAGAGGACAGAACATCAGCCAACAGTTTCAACCGCATCTCCATTACCCATTCTGTTTCGCCCAAGAGCTCAGGATGGCTCAGTCGAAGCACTTGAATCAGACTCACATCATCTTGAACAAAGGTCTGTATAATATTCCTGTTCCAAACTGTAATCATAGTCTGTCAAATGAGAAGTTTTTTAGCACATGTCGTTGCAGTTACCTTTTTTGTGTTATCTTTTTTGTGTTGAAACTGATTAAGTCAGAGTTTGTTTTTCAATTACTTAGTACATTTTTCTTGAATTTTTCACTTAAGCTCAATCTGACTCAAGAATGATTTAAGATATGAAGAGGTAGGGGAAGTGACGGCGAAGGTGGTTGGGCTGAGAGCGGCACCCGTACACATGCGCCGCACAGCACTCCTGCTATCCACTGCCAAGAGTTGATTGTACAATAAAATAAAATAAAAATAAAAAAATGAGTATCCTTGGAGGTCAGTCATCACCCTGAAAGTGGACAGTAGACGTCACGTAGTGTATGTGTATCAAATTTCAGGTCAACAGTTCAAACGGTTTGCGAGCGATTTAAAATCCTGGACAGACAAACGGACAGCCACGGTAGCGTATTATAGAAGAAGAAACAAGGAAATTTAGTTGTAACCTCTAAAATAATCGTATGTGATCCGTTTCCCTAGCAGTTTCCCAGCATTCCCAGGCAGTGACTGAAAACTCCAAAGGTTATGCAACCAAATATGACGTGAAGTGTCCATGTCTTATTATTTGAAATATTCCATTGAATTTGAAACTCTGAAGCCATCGTCTGAGTTTTGTTAAGTATGGAATAAAGAATGGTGGGAGCCAATGACTTTGGTCAGTTTTGAGTTATGTCAGAGACAATGGTGGGTGGTACTTTTTTTTCGCGGAAAGCTGTTGAAACTCTGCCAAGAATGCTTGCGTTTAGAATTTGAACACAGTGCGATATTAACCGAAGCTCATCTTTCACAATTCTGCCATCGTTTAGGTTACTGGAGGACAGCATTCCCGCCGCCGACGCCTCCTTCAAGTGCAGAAGTGTGAAACGGGTCCGTTACGTTTTCAAAGATTCACTAGTTGCCTGTTTCATCTGCCTAAATCCCAAATATTGACAAACATCCATCACTGTTCATGTTATTACACAGCTTGGGTTCTTCGTTATCACAATTCGCGTGCATTCGATTAGGGAACGGAACCCCAAGGCTGGCGTGTGAGTGAGGAGGACCCATACCCCCCCTCGGCTCGCTACATCTCTCTTGAATTCACGCAAATAAATCAGAACCGCAGACGACCTCCGATACTTGGCGCAATGAGACCGAAACATTCAGGCAAATTCTAGAAAAAAAACCCGATCTAAATCCGTGAAGTAGTTCTCTCAAGAAAAGTGGACGGACAGACAGACGGATGTTGGATTTTATATAGATATGTGCATGTTTATTTATATAATAACAATTGTCCTGTATATTATTGGTAGCCCTCCTACTGTTTTGCCCACTTTGCCGCTTTGTGGGTTTTTTTTTTTTTGGTGAATAAAGCAGTGATAATAGGTAATTATTTTATTTTATTAATTCTTTTCTCTCCTGCTAAAGTATGCAGCCCTCACTGTTTTGTGCAAGCCAGCTGATTTCAGTCCAGGTCTTGCTCAGAAGTGACAGTTCAGGGTGATGCTTTTAGATGGGTGTAGAATTGGAAGCAGAGGGTGATGAGGGTGTGAGGAACCTTATTAGAGTTGGCTGATGTTAAGAGTGGTGACCAGCAGGGGTCAGTGCTAGGGCTGCTGCTATTTTTAATATATAGAAATGATTTAGATAGGAATATAAGTAACAAGCTGGTGAAGTTTGCAGATGATACCAAGATAGGTGGATTAGCAGATAATTTGGAATCCGTTATATCATCACAGAAGGACTTGGACAGCAGACAGGCTTGGGCAGATTTATGGACGATGAAATTTAATGTCAGTAAATGTAAAGAATTACACGTAGGAGGTAAAAATGTGAGATTTGAATACAAAATGGGGATTAGGAAAATCGAGAGTCCACCTTATGAGAAGGAGTCAGGAGTCGTAGTGGACTCGACACAATCAACTGCCAGACAAGCCATTAAGGAGGCAAACAGAATGTCAGGTTATATAGCGCCTTGATGTGTGAAGTACAAGTCACAGGAGGTTCTGCTCAACCTTCATAACACACTGGTGAGGCCTCATCTGGAGTACTGGGTGCAATTTTTGTCTCCATAAAGATATAACAGCACTAGAAAAAGTCCCGAGAAGACCAACTCGGCTGATTCAGGGCTACAGGGGATGAGTTATGAAGATTAAAAGAGCGGAGCCTTTACAGTTTAAGAAAACGAAGATTGAGAGATGACACGAGTGAAGTGTTTAAAATTATGAAGCGAATCAATACAGTGGATCGAGACTGTTATTTTAAAATGAGTTCATCAAGAACACGGGGACAACAGATGGAAACTTGTGAAGGGGAAATTTCACACAAACATTAGGAAGTTTTTCTTTACGTAAAGAATGACAGACGCTTGCAATAAGCGACCAAGTAGTGTGGTGGACAGTAAGACTTGAGGGACTTTCAAAACTCAACTTGATGTAAATAAGTGGATAGGACTGGCAAGCTTTGTTGGGCTGAATGGCCTGTTCTCATCTAGATTGTTGTAATGTTCTAATTTCTTTCATGTCTTCCTCCACAGTCCTTCTCCAGGTGCCCAGGGGTCTCCCTCTCCTTCTTTCTCCTAATGTCCATCAACACATGGCTGTCTGTTTTTGCCCATCTGCAGTATATGGCCTTCATTACATAAGCGATGTTGTTGGTGTCAGTTCATCTGCTGACTCCTGGGACCACCGATAAGTCAGCAGATGAAGGTTAAAGGATTCACAAAATAAATGAACGGCTGAGTGACCCCCCATTTCCCCTTACCTGTCATTAGATTGTGCTTCAGGATGGCCTCCTTGATAATGTCGTAGGTTACCAGTTCAGCACAGTTCACAATGGCGTTCCTCGTGATGTTGGGCAAAGTGCCTGAAACAAAATTACAAATGTCAGCATGTCCGTCCTGCAGTATGGCGCCTTTTGTATCCCACCCTCCTACTGAGGTTATGACCCGCCCGACCGTGGATGATCCTCCATCCATCCATCCATCAACTATCCAACCTGCTATATCCTAACTACAGGGTCACGGGGGTCTGCTGGAGCCAATCCCAGCCAACACAGGGTGCAAGGCAGTAACAAATCCAGGGCAAGACGCCAGCTCACCGCAGGGCACACACACACCAAGCACAATTTAGAATCGCCAATGCACCTAACCTGCATGTCTTTGGACTGCGGGAGGAAACCCATGCAGACACGGGGAGAACATGCAAACTCCACGCAGGGAGGACCTGGGAAGCAAACCCAGGTCTCCTAACTGCGAGGCAGCAGCGCTACCCACTGCGCCACCGTGCTGCCCGTGGATGATCCTTAGCTCATCAAATCTATCACCTCACTCCAACCATGGATAATGTGCAAAATTTCCTAAATGGAGGAATCCTAGGGGTTTGCTTACCTGACCTGGAATTATGGTTGCTATTTAATGATCTGGAGATGGAGCCCACTTGGGACCGCCATCGTGCCGACTATTGTTAGGATTAGTGATGACGAAAATTGAATTTCATGCTAAACTTGGTGTTTGCTTCATTTAAAAAAAAAAATTCCAAAACAAATTGCATTTTTGTTCCAACCAAATTCGTGACATTGACCCCCCAGGAGAAGGGAAGGGTCCTATCTGGAACTCCTATGTGTGTCCTCCTATCACTTAGTTTTTACAGCGTAAGACGTTACAACTGAATGTTTTCCAACTCCACACACGTCGTGTTTCCATACATTCCCTGTGCTAACTCAATTCCGGTATTGACGTAACTGCTAATTATTGACATGTTAATGTCAGAAGAATACGAGGGTGAATCAAAAAGTAAGGCTGATGTGAAAATGACGCAGTAAGTGTCAAGGATAGAAGCTGACGCAATACAAGACCTTCGCAATGGCTTATGGGTAGTTTGAAGATGCACAGCGCCGCGCTCCGCCGTTAGTCTTGTTCAGTAGTTTTTAAACTTTTTTTTTTCCCCTCATGACCCAGTTTGGCCTTTTTTGTGTCTTTGAGACCGAAAATGACCACCGACTCAAGGGTGGGGAATTGGCACCAATCATCATGTAGCCAAAAGTTTGAAGTGTGCTACTGAGATCTGTGAGGTTTACTCCAAACACTTTATTTTTTTATTAAAAATGGGTCATTGAGGTTATAAATAAATACAGCTGAAACTACGCAAATCACCTGACAGAGAGAATGTGACAAGGAAGGTGGGCAGAAATAAGTGGAATGATGTGCCCTGTTTGGTGACGATCAATCAATGGCCAGGGGCCACTGTCAGCTTTTTTTAAGTGTTTTCCCTGTCAATGAATTGCAAGTTTGGCAAATGCATGAAAACCTGAAAAAGTGTAAAGTGCGGGCAACTGCACTGAACCTTAGAGCCCACCGACAGACGGATGGAACATTCCAGCGCATACCAAGGACAACATGCCTTTACGCACTCTCTCTCTCTCCGAGGGGGCCAAAGCTGACTGCATCACACACCAATAAGTGTTAAGCCGATGATAAAGAGAAGTTAAGTGTATTCGTCCTTTAGTGTTACTGTTTCTTTATTCCTTTTAGAAACACTGCTGTACCACAAGAGAAAAATCTCATATTTTCTTTAATATTTATACATACAGTCATATGAAAAAGTTTGGGAACCCCTCTTAATTCTTTGGAATTTTCTTTATCATTGGCTGAGCTTCCAAAGTAGCAACTTCCTTTTAATATCTGACGTGTCTTATGGACACAGTAGGATTTCAGCAGTGACATTAAGTTTATTAGATTAACAGAAAATATGCAATATGCATCATAACAAAATTAGACAGGTGCATAAATGTGGGCACCTCAACAGAGATATGACATCAATACTTAGTTGAGCCTCCTTTTGTCCTCTAGACGCTGTCCTCCTATAGCCTCTGATGAGTGTCTGATTCTGGATGGAGGTATTGTTGACCATTCTTCATACAAAATCTCTCCAATTCAGTTCAATTTGATGGGCAGCCTGCTTCAAATCATCTCATAGATTTTATGATATTCAAGTCAGGGGACTGTGACGGCCATTCCAGAACATTGTACTTCTCCCTCTGCATGAATGCCTTTGTAGATTTCAAACTGTGTTTTGGGTCATTGTCTTGTTGGAATATCCAACCCCTGCGTAACTTCAACTTTGTGACTGATGCCTGAACATTATCCTGAAGAATTTGTTGATACTGGGTTGAATTCATGTGACCCTCGACTTTAACAAGGGCCCCAGTCCCTGAACTAGCCACACAGCCCCACAGCATGATGGAACCTCCACCAATGTGACAGGTGGTAGCAGGTGTTTATCTTGGAATGCGGTGTTCTTCTTCCGCCATGCAAAGCGCTTTTTGTTCTGACCAAATAACTCCATTTGTGTCTCATCAGTCCAAAGCACTTTGTTCCAAACTGAATCTGGCTTATCTAAATGAGTATTGGCATACAACAAGCAACTCTGTTTGTGGCGTGAGTGCAGAAAGGGCTTCTTTCTCATCACCCTGCCATACAGATGTTTGAATTGTAGAACGATGTACAGATACACCATCTGCAGCCAGATGTTCTTGCAGGTCTTTGGAGGTGATCTGTGGGTTATCTGTCACCATTCTCACAATCCTGCTCATATGCCACTCCTGTATTTTTCTTGGCCTGCCAGACCTGCTGGTTTAACAGCAACTGTGCCTGTGGCCTTCCATTTCCTGATTTCATTCCTTACAGTTACAGAAACTGACAGTTTAAACCTCTGAGATGGCTTTTTGTAGCCTTCCCCTAAACCAGTAGACTCAACAATCTTTGTTTTCAGATCTTTGGAGAGTTGCTTTGAGGATCCCATGCTGTCACTCTTCAGAGGAGAGTCAAAGGGAAGAAAGCACAACTTGTGATTGACCACCTTAAATACCTTTATATCTCATGATGGACACACCTGTCTATGAAGTTCAAGGCTTAACGAGCTCATCAACCAATCAGCATTGAGCAGTGACAGGCATTCAAATCAGCACAATGACAAGGGGACCCACATTTATGCACAGCCAGTTTGTCACATTTGATTTAATTTCATACAACTAAATACTGCGTCACTAAAAATCTTTGTTTGGAAAACACCGCAGGGCTCAGATGTTCCTTGGAAATCAAAGACATACCACTGATATCTTTATTGTTGAAAGGAGAGTCGATTATTATGCAGGCTGAGAGGGGGTCCAAAACATTTTCATATGACTGTGTATAGTGGTGGCTCTGAGGTTAGGGATCTACACTGGCAATTGGAAGTTTGCTGGTTCGAAAGTGACTCTACTCCGTTGGTCCCTTGAGTAAGGCCCTTAATCTGCAATCTCTCCATCCTGGATATGACATTAAACTGCATCCAGCGCTGGTAGCAGAATTGGCACTCCAGCCACCAAAAAAAAAACCTCACACTGTTTCATTCCTTCTGAACTAGTGTAGTGCTGAGTGTCACCCGTTGCAGGGCTGCACCCGGGTCCTAATCTTGGATCCTGAGGTGGTTTGTCATGTGGTGGGTGCAGCATATATATATATATATTGTGATAGATGTCTGGGGACTTTGCCCCACCAGGACGCCGAGAGTGGGTCAGTTTCTTCCCCAGAATGCAAGAGGACAGCCTCCCTGGATTGCATTGGGGCCATGGAGCTTGGATGCTCAACCCTGTGGGGGGGGGGGGCATGGCCACTGCCAGCGGGCACCAGGACAGCTCCTGAGTCTGGGCATGCAGCACTTCCGCCACACCTGACAACATCAAATTGAGGAAGCTGTGAATTCAGTAACTAAGGACCAGTTGACTCGTGTGTGGCAAGAAATGCTTTGCCGTTTTGATGTTTGTCAGGCTACACGTGGTGCTCATGTTGTGCATGCCACCTCAAGGACCACAGGACCAAACTTTGAACTTTGCTCTATCCAGTTATGTGCAGAATGTGTTTCTGTCTTATACAGTTTGTTTGAAATCAATTTTTGAAATCTGTTCTTTCATTTTGATTAGCTCTGTGTGTGTGTGTGTATATATATATATATATATATATATATAAATACAGTATGCATTATAAAATGGTTTAGTAAAGGCTGCAATCTCTTACAAACCTATTCCTGTGAAGTTTGAGCCCCCTGCTGGATACACATCATCATCCAATCCCTGCTGTTCTGAGGTTGGGGACGCCCCCCTTGGACAAACGCTGATTTCATTTGTTAAAGCTGCCCGCGGTGACCCACCACAGGACACTCCGCATGCCATACCATCGAGTAGTATTGTCATTCATGACTGTGCACGACCCAAAAACATACAACATGCAAATCAAAATGGGTCGCGACCCACAGGTTAAGAACGCATGGTTGAGGTGAACATGGATGCTTCACAGCGGGACTGCATCGTTGTTTTACTGCGCGGTGTAGTCAGATTTCTTTGGGCAGAAGGAGTGAAATCTGCCGAAGTTCACCGAAGGATGTTGACTCAGCAGGGAAGTGAAAACAGCAACTCAACGCTAAGTTGATAAATGGGTCGGACAGTTAAAAGAGGAACACAAGTAACTGATGAAGCTCGATCTGGTTGACTGTCAACATTGTACACACAAGCCCACATCGACATGGCGAATGTCTTCATGGGAGAAGACCGATGGATTACGTTGTCTGCTGTTGCTGCACATTTGGACATCAGCTGTGGATCTGCACACGCCATAGGGGTACCATAAACTTTGCGGAAGGTGGATACCCAAACGGCTTACAGATCTGCACAAGCCAACATCCTTTGATGGATTTCAGCAGGTTGCCCTCCATCTGCCCCAAAAAAACTGGCTATGGTGCGTTGTACAGCAATGGTGCGATCCCACAGCGGAGCGTCCATGTGCACTTGGCCTTGGCTACAACTAAACTAAGGACAGAGTGGTGCGCTGTGCGTGTTCAAACTACCCATAAGCCTCTGTGAACGTGTCTCATTGTGTCCTCTTCTGTTAGTTGCAGTTATCATGTAATTTTCAAACTGATGAATATTATTTCAGTTGTACACTCTCATATTTTAATCCTATACTGTACATGTGTCAGTTTACTTTCTGCTTGGTTATAAACTGGAGTGGACTACTTGGACCTTCACCATTGTCTTCCCTATCCTGCACTAAATTGATAATTTGCAATTCCTCTGTGATGGTGGTTACAAGAACCTACAGCTTGAGGTGTTTGCAGTTCCTTGCTGTTCTAAAACTTCTCTCATGTATTTCAGACCCACTGGGCAAATCCCCGTGCCCGCTCAGCTCAGTACCCTGCTGCTCTTACCTTTCCAAAGCCCTCGGACTCCTTCTTCTAGGAAGATGGTTTTGTACGCGTGGAGCGTGCCTTTGTATCTCCTCTGTACGCCCTGGAGGTTCATCTGAGCCTGAAACCTGACCTTTACCACGTCGGTAGGCTGAGCAACGGACACGGCCATCGCTCCTGTGGTGCACCCTGCCAAGATCCTGATCCCAATGCTGGCATCTGCAAGAAACACAACATGGCTGCCTTTAAAATTGAAATCCACAGAGTTGACGCTCTTCCTCTCGTCAGGATGCTGTCAGGGTTGTGCGTCCCCCTTCATGGCTCCCATATTGAGGAAGAACATCTGCTCAGTTAAGTAAAAAAGGAAAATATTCAGGAGTCTGCACCTTAAACAGCAAGTCAATTACAAATAACACAAAAGGAGTTAATAAGCAGCAGAAACTGGTCACTCATTAAGGAAACGGTTAGAATGAAAGCCTGCAGCCACTGTGGTCCATCAGGACTGAGTTTGGGGACCAGTTCTGTAGAGATACAAATGATATTCAAAATAGGAGACCCCAACAAGAGGGTCATGGATTAGAGAAGATGGCGGCTTACTCTCCCTGCCGTTCATGTAGAGCTGCTTGACCGTGTCGTAGAGTCCGATTCGAATGGACGCAAAGCCCATCTGGCGTTGCAGGCCAGCCACCAGACCGTTGTAGAGACTCCTCGGGCCTTCAGTTTTAATCATGGTCGTGATCGTTCCAAACACTCCTCTGTAGCGGATATTTTTTGCGGCTTCCACAGCTGCCTTTTCTCCTTGAATCTGCCAGAAAAAAAAAAAATAATAATAATACGTTAAGGGTGAAACTTTTTTTTTTTTTTACATTTGCCGGCTGATTTGGCGAAGGTGAAATCTTTTTATTCAGCCTTGAGGACACGGCCAGACCTCAGAAATTCATGCAGTATGGCGCAAAGGAGGCAAGTAGGTGAGGCAAGAGGGAAGGACAGCCCATTGACCAAGTAGGACCTCCCTTGAGGTCTGACCACGCCCCCTCATTCGTTTGGACCCCACCCACACATTTAGTCACACTTCACTTCCTTTTCGTGTTTCAGAGATTTGCATGGATGGCGAAACTTCGCCCATCCCAAAAGTCATGAATAAGGCGGCCAAGACTTCTGAAGCACGTCGTCCCAAACGCTTCCAATATTGGCCACTGCAGGGGGAAGTTGTTCAGGAACGGTTTGAGGAACATGAAAAGGAGTTCAAGGTGTTGACTTGGCCGCCAAATTCCACAGATCTCTATGCTGAAAAAACAAATCTGATCCATGAAGACCCCCACATCTGCTGCTAACATCTTGGTGCAGATGCCACAGGGCACCTTCAGAAGTCTTGTGGAGTCCATACCTCGATGGGTCAGAGCCGTTTTGGTGGGCACTAAGGGGTTCCTACGTGATATTAGGCAGGTGGTCTTAATGTTGTGGTGGATTGGTGTACACTTTAAACTAAGTTTAGGTCTGAAGGAACTGCAGTGGGTTCAGAAAGTACTGAGCCTCCTTTACATTCTGCATTCTTTATAAAAGTGGAAGTGTTTGCCATTTCTGCACATCGGCCTCCACTCAGTGACTCATAATGACAAAGTGGAGACACGTTTTCAGGTGACATTTGGAATAAGCGACCAAGTCGCATGGTAAACAGGAGGACTTTAGGGACTTTCAGAACTGGACTTGATTTTTTTTAGAAGAATGAAGTGGGCAGGACTGACGAGCTTTGTTGTGTTGAATGGCCTGTTCACAACTCCATTGTTCTAATGTTCTAACAAAGTTTATTAAAAATGAAAAACCGAAGTATTCAAAAATCTCCATATTGTGCTCAGGTGCCTCCTGTTTGCTTCAGGTTTCTCCTTGAGATGTTTCTAGAACTTGACTGGAGTCCACCTGAGCAGACTGGACGTCATTTAGAAAGCCACATGTGTCTCCGTGCATAGAAAGACCCCAATATATGCTGCATGTCAAACCAAAAATCAAATGATGAAGTCCAAGGGGGTCTCTGTGTGGGCAAGGGGATCAAACCACTTCTAAAGCTTTTAGTGGAAGCCAAAAATTGTAAAATAGAAGACGTTTGGAACCACTTGGACTCTTCCTAGAGTTGGCTGTCCATTCAAACTAAGTAACTGGGCATGACGGGTCTTGGCCAGGGAGGTCACCAAGAACCCAATGATCATCCTAACAGAGCTTCGGAAGAAAAAGGCATTTTTGGTAGAGTGGCGAGAGTGGCATTCAGAAGACTCTAAGGGCCAGAGGTGTAGCTAGGGTTTTCAGCGCCCGGGGACAACTGAAGATTTTGCGCCCCCTCCTGTTTGCCAAAATGCAATGGGGAAGGGAAATTTGGCACCCCCTGGATGCAGCGCACGGGGACAGATGTCCCCCCCTTGCCCCCTCCAGCTACACCACTGCTAAGGGCACAAGGAAAAAAAAATCCACTACTCCAATGATACAAAAATGGATCCCTTTGGGCAGAACTCCAAACAAAATGTCTGGTGAAGACCAAGCACTGCTCACCACCTGCCTAATAATGCCATCCCTCTGGCAAAGTGTGGTGGTGGCAGCATCAGGCTGTGGTGACAGGAAGACTGGGCAGAATTGAGATCAGAATTAATTCAGCCATCGACAGAGAGGTCCTCGTAGAGAATCTACTCCGGAGTCCATGCAACCTCTCACTGGGGGGTGACGGTCCACCATTTGTCGTGACAGTCACCCAAAGCATACAGCCAAGGCCATGCTGGAGTGGCTTCAGGACAAGTCTGTTGAGTGGCCCAGACCCTAAGATGGCCATTTTCAGACGCTTCCCTTCCAGTCTAATGGAGCTGCAGAGGATCTGCCAGTAAGAATGGGATCAACTGTCAGGTGTGCAAAGCTTGTAGAAACTTCTACAGGAACAGGTGACACTGCCAGTGGGGCTCTACAAAGTATCAGGTTAATTATATGAACACTTCCAGGAATGTGAGAGTTCAGGTTTTGATTTTTTAATAAGTTTACAATCCTTTGTGGTCACATGTTGACACTTTGTCATTAGGGGTTATTGAGTGTAGATTAATGGGCAAAAATTGTCTGTTTAGAATTAAATTTACAACACAATAAAGTGTGCTGAAAGTGAAGGGGTCTGAATATGCTCTGACCCCACTGTATGCTAAAAAAGAGAAGGAAAAAAATGTCTGCCTTAGAGAGACACAGTGATGGTCTTAACACTTTGACAATGTGAGTGCTGCTGGTTTAAGAGGCTTGTGTTGAGTTTGAACAAAGCCCAGCTGTGTCTGTAGGTACTAATGAAGTGACTCAGCCATCGGACCACCCTGCCCACACAGCCTGGCCTTTTACCTGCAGCCTGACTTTGGCGGTGTCCAGCGGGAACGTGAAGAGGTCGGCGATGCAGGCAGCAGTCCCGGCACTCAGGAACTTCACCCCGGGGGTTGGAGGAATGTCTGAAGGTTTGAGTCCAACCATGTTGATGAAAGCTCGGGGGGCACCTGGAGAAAAAGAGGACATTTGGGCAAATTTCAGATGACGTCAAATTATTGTTATTATTATGACAGCCTTGAAACAATGGCATTCGTGAGTATGTCGCCCTCTAGTGTCTGAACTCTGTTACTGCCCTTATCCCTGACTACATCGCCCTCTAGGGTTTCTTCTTTGTTACTGATGGTGTTCATGACTGTGTCACCGTCTAGGGCAGGGGTGGGTAATGTCGGTCCTGGGGGGCCCTGTGGCTACAGGTTTTTGTTCCAACGCAGTTTCTTAATGAGAAGTTAATTACTGCTAATGAAGCCCTTACTGCTCAAGTGTCATTTTGAAGCTTCACTTTAGTGGTCTCGCTTGTTCAGGTTCCCCACCCTTTATTGCTTATTTCAGCATTGTTTTTAATGGCTCCTTATTAGTAATACGATGCAAATGACACAGGTGCCAGCAGTTCTCTATCTAACTTGATTCCTTTTACACCCATCTAGTTTAATAAAACACTTCATGGGAAAATATGTCAGACTGAAAATTATCCATTTTAGGCTTCAAATCATTTGGGTGATATCCTTGGAAAGGAAAAAAAATCTACAATATAAGAACTTAACATTGTAGACTAACAAGCCATAAGATTAAATAAGGTCTGAGATTGGCTTCTAATTAAGTAATTGGGTTAGAATGAAAACCTGCAGCCACTACGGCCCCCCAGGACTGACATTGCCCACCCCTGCTGTAGGGTCTCGACTCTGTTACTGATGGTATCTGTGAATACATCGCCCTCTAGTGTCCGAACTCTGTCACTGAACATCTCCCTGATTAAGATGCCCTCTAAGGTCTTAACTTTGTTACTGATGGTGTTTCTGAATACGTCACCCTGTAGTGTCCGAGTGCTGTTAGTGACCATATCCCTGACTATGTCGCCCTCTAGGGGTTCTTCTCTGTCACTGATGGTGTTCATAACTGTGTCGCCCTCTAGTGTCCCAATTCTGTTACTGATGGTGTCCCTGACTAACAGCATTTATGACAGCACATTGAATTGAGTTGCACAAAACACAAGCACACATTCACAGGCACAACAGCAAACATGGAGGGCACTTGGGTACAAATGCATATCAATATAATGCATAGATGTATAATGTACATGCATTGTGACCACTAGGAGGTGCTCTTGAGTCAGTTGCGAATATAAACTGACCCAGAGACATGACAAAAGGAATTAATTGAAGGAAAAGGTTTCTTGGGGGGCCTGACTCATTAATATACAATATATGTATGTAGGTGACAATCGTCCTTCCTCCTCCTCCCTTGGTCACCACTAGCACTGGCATTTCCTCCTCTTCTTCCTCCATCTTTATGTCAGACAAGCCCTTGGCCTCCACTCCACTCCTGACCTCAAGCTCAGCTTTTTAAAGGGCAGCACAAGCCTGCTGCCAGGCCCCCTGGTTTTGGGTCATTCCTGACCCCTCAGGAGCTGTGAAGCACATAATTTCGCCGGACCACGGCTGATTCTGAGTGGCCTGAGGGACCCCCTTTAACACCACACTTTGACTTTGACATCTGTGACAGGACCTCCAACTTCCAGACGGCTCCTTGGCCTTCCATCCGAGCCATGCACTTGAGCGCCCCCTGCCGTTCTCCACAGTATAGAAGTGCACAGAAAGGAACCGAAGTAACAGCTGACGGCACCTCCTCCTGAATACAAAGACGTTCCTGGTGGAAATCCGGCCTTGTGTGTCTTGGTGGCGGAGAGCAGCACTCTGTTTATGTGTAATCGGACATGGGCGGACATTTTTATACTCATAAACTGATAAACCTGTTAAGTAAGAAGTTAACTGTGCTCCGTACACGTGGCAGCACACAGCGACTACTGCGACTGCTATTACTTTATTTGATGTTCACCTGTCACAGCGAGCATCCACAAACACTTTAGAAGGCAAGTAGTGAAACTTCATGCCAGGGGTCCCCAACTCCAGTCTTGGAGGGTCCCAGTGGCTACAGGTAAGTAATTAACTTCTTTTGAATTCATTTTAATTGACTTTTTTTTAAAGATTTGTTCCTCTGAATTTCTTCATTTCATTCCTTCAGTGGCACCCAAACAGAAATGAAATGTGAAGTGAGGGAGCCAACAAAAGACCACCTCAGTCAGGGCCTCAAACTCCAACCCATTTCATAATGAGGTGCCGATTTTTGTCGTTAGATAGATAGATAATATGAAAGGCACTATATAATAGATAATATGAAGGGCACTATATTGTAGATAGATAGATAATATGAAAGGCAGTATATTGTAGATAGATAGATAGATAGATAGATAGATAGATAGATAGATAGATAGATAGATAGATAATATGAAAGGCACTATATGATAGATAGATAATATGAAAGGCGCTATATTGTAGATAGATAGATAATATGAAAGGCAGCATATGATAGATAGATAGATAATATGAAAGGCACTATATTGTAGATAGATAATATGAAAGGCACTATATGATAGATAGATAAATAATATGAAAGGCACTATATTGTAGATAGATAGATAATATGAAAGGCACTATATTGTAGATAGATAGATAGATAATATGAAAGGCACTATATTGTAGATAGATAATATGAAAGGCACTATATGATAGATAGATAAATAATATGAAAGGCACTATATTGTAGATAGATAGATAATATGAAAGGCACTATATTGTAGATAGATAGATTGATAGATAATATGAAAGGCAGTATATGATAGATAGATAATATGAAAGGCACTATATGATAGATAAATAATATGAAAGGCACTATATTGTAGATAGATAGATAATATGAAAGGCACTATATTGTAGATAGATAGATAGATAATATGAAAGGCAGTATATGATAGATAAATAATATGAAAGGCATTATATGATAGATAGATAATATGAAAGGCACTATATGATAGATAATATGAAAGGCACTATATTGTAGATAGATAGATAATATGAAAGGCACTATATTGTAAATAGATAGATAGATAATATGAAAGGCACTATATTGTAGATAGATAATATGAAAGGCACTATATGATAGATAGATAAATAATATGAAAGGCACTATATTGTAGATAGATAGATAGATAATATGAAAGGCACTATATTGTAGATAGATAGATTGATAGATAATATGAAAGGCAGTATATGATAGATAGATAATATGAAAGGCACTATATTGTAGATAGATAATATGAAAGGCACTATATTGTAGATAGATAGATAGATAATATGAAGGGCACTATATTGTAGATAGATAATATGAAAGGCACTATATGATAGATAGATAAATAATATGAAAGGCACTATATTGTAGATAGATAGATAGATAATATGAAAGGCACTATATTGTAGATAGATAGATTGATAGATAATATGAAAGGCAGTATATGATAGATAATATGAAAGGCAGTATATGATAGATAAATAATATGAAAGGCACTATATGATAGATAGATAATATGAAAGGCACTATATGATAGATAATATGAAAGGCACTATATTGTAGATAGATAGATAATATGAAAGGCACTATATTGTAGATAGATAGATTGATAGATAATATGAAAGGCAGTATATGATAGATAGATAATATGAAAGGCAGTATATGATAGATAAATAATATGAAAGGCACTATATGATAGATAGATAATATGAAAGGCACTATATGATAGATAATATGAAAGGCACTATATTGTAGATAGATAGATAATATGAAAGGCACTATATGATAGATAGATAATATGAAAGGCACTATATGATAGATAGATAGATAGATAGATAGATAGATAGATAGATAGATAGATAGATAGATAGATAGATAGATAGATAGATAGATAGATAGATAATATGAAAGGCAGTATATGATAGATAGATACTTTATTAATCCCAAGGGGAAATTCCCATACTCCAGCAGCAGCATACTGATACAAAAAACAATATTAAATTAAAGATTGATAATAATACAGGTAAAAACAGACAATAACTTTGTTAATTAAATCTGTTCTTTAATTCCACGGCTCCTCTCATTGTGTAATAGCAGACATGTCCGAGATTGTGGATTTTCTCTTTTCTAAGAGCTCTGTTTGGGGTCCTGAGCAGATCAGCAGTCCTGAGACCCTCACCTTTCTTTATTTTCAGATATTATGTGATAGTCACAGTTTGCTGGTCATGGTTTGGTTAATTTTCTATTTCATTATTGTTTGGCTGTGTGGTGGATGGCCCAAGGGTTATGCCCAGCCAGGACACCTAGACAGACCAGGAGTGGGACTATACCTCCCCCTGGACCTCAAGAGGACAGCCACCCTGGTTTGTATGGGGGCCACGGGAACCGAGCATTTAAGCTCAACCCTATTGGGGCCACCACAGGGGGTGGGGGGGGGTACCTGGAGGATTGTGGAGCCCTTGATGTCAGCACTTCTGCCGCACCAGAAGTGCCGCCGGAAGACCGTCACAGAGCACCTGGAGTACATGCGGGTGGCTATAAAAGAGGCCGCCTCCCTCCAGTAAACAAGCCAGAGTCGGGATGAAGAAGGCAACGCTTGGGAGGAGAGGAGGAAAGGCGGCAGGAGACATCCAGAAGGGAGAGATCCGACTTGAACAAGTGTGTTTGGTGCCTGGGCACTGTGTTGTGTGCTGGACTTTGTAAATAAATGCGTGTGATTATGGGACCTTCTGTGTCTGCCTGTTTGTGTCCGGGCTGAACCCATCACAGCTGCTAATTAAGGAGAAAGAAACAACAAAGGGGTCCGAGTCTCCAAGAGCAAGTCAATTAAAATGAATTCAAAAGAAGTTAATTAGGGGCAAAAACAGGCCACTCATGAAGAACAGGATGAGAATAAAACACCTGCAGCCACTGCGGCCCACCAGGACCAGAGTTGGAGACCACTGATATAGCATGAAGCAGGGGTCCCCAACTCCAGTCCTGGAGGACCACCGTGGCTACAGGCTTTTCATGCTAACCCTTTTCTTAATGAGTGACCTGTTTTTTTGCCCCTAATTAACTTCTTTTGAATTCATTTTAATTGACTTGCTCTTGGAGACTCGGACCCCTTAATTGTTTCTTTTTCCTTAATTAGCAGCCAAACAACAGTGAGATACAAAATGAGCCAAAACAACTGGTGTCCATCATACAATATCTGAAATTAAAAAAGATGAGGGTCTCAGGGATGGTGATCTGCTCAGGACCCCAGTGCTCTTAGAAAAGAGAAAATCCACAATCTCGGACATGTCTGCTATTACACAATGAGAGCACAAACAAGCCACGGAATTAAAGAACGGGTTTAATTAACGACCAGAGTTGAAACCTAATTAAACAACTGATTGGAGTTTGAGGCCCTGACTCAGGTGGTCTTCTGTTGACTTACTGGCTTCACATTTCATTTCAATTGGGGGTCATTTAAGGAAAGAAATGAAACAATTCAGAGGAACGATGAAGAAATTCAGGGGCACAAATCTTAACAAACAAGTCAATTAAAATGAAGGGAAAGGAGTTAATGAGCAGCAAAAACAGGTCACTAATTAAGAAAAGGGTTAGAATGAAAACCTGCATCCACTGCGGCCCTCCGGGACCAAAGTTGGGGACCCCTGTGCTATATAGTGCCTTTCACAATGAACAAATATGGAAGTTTACAAACCCAGCCAAGAGATATTTTATATTTCACAGTGAGCACTTACAGTTTAAAGAAACGGAACCAAGTTCTTATATAGCACCTTTTTGCAGTGCACACTTATAAACTGTTTAAAAAAGCTTATAGCCATTTTTTAAATTTAGTGCCTTACACAATGTTCAGATATACACATTAACAAATCATCTAGTGAAGCGTTTAGTTTATTTTATGTAGTGCCTTTCACAAAGAGCACTTGCAAACTTATTAAAAATCACTTAGAGCCAATTTTTATAGAGACTCATTCAAATGAGCAAAGACGCAGGTTTACAACGCAGCAAGGCAAGGCTGATCTTATATAGCGCCTTTCGCAATGAGCAATTTACAATCTGACCAAAAAAGTTCCCAATTTCTTATATTGCGCTTTTGGCAATGAGAATTTTACAATCTGACCAAAAAATGACCCAATTTCTTATATAGCGCCTTTCGCAATGCCCACTCACCGATTTATAAAATTTATAGCCAATTTTTATTATACAAGGCCTTTCACCGGAACCAATATGCCAGTTTAAAACGCACCCAGTCAAGGTTAATTTCATACACAAGGCACAAATATACAAATTTATAAAGCATCTAATCAAGGATTATTTTTATATAGTATCTTCACAATGAGCACCTACATATTGATTTTAAAAAAAGCATAGCCGATTTTTATATAGTGCCTTTCACAATGAACATATACACTGGTTTAGAAAGCATCTCGTGAAGGTTTATATTATAATAGTGCCTTTTAAAATGACCGCTTAGAAACAGATTTAAAAACTATAGCCAATTTTTATCATATAGCGCCCCTCTCAAAAACAAATCTGCCTGCTTACAAAGCATCTAATCGAAATTTATTGTATATAGCGCCTTTCACAAGTAGCACCTACAAACTGATCAACAGGAGTAGAGCCATTTTTATATAGTGCCTTTCACAATCGTCATTTACAAATGGACTAAACCCTGTGTAGCCAATTTTTTTATATAGTGCCTTTCACGATATGCCAATATACAGATTTACAAAGTGTCTAGTGAAGGTTTATCTTATATAGTGCCTTTCACAATGAGCACTTACGGTGCAGCTCATCAAGATTTATCCATTCATCTTCCCAAACCACTGATACATAGCAGGGTGTCAGGGAAGATGAGCCCATCCCAGCAAGCACAGTGTCCCAGGGCAGGACGCTGGCCCACCACACACGAACATCAGGGTCAGTTTAGCACCACCAGTCCATCTAACCTGCATGTTCTTGGAGTGTGAAGGAAAACCGGAGCAGCCGGAGGAAACCCAAACTCTGACATGGAGAGAACTCGCAAACTCCATGCAAGGAGCACCTGGATTGTAAACCACTATGTCACCCTTCAAGCTTTATCTTGATATCCCTTTTCACAATGAGGTTTATATTATATAGCGTCTTTCACATTGAGCACCTTGGAGGGTGCAAATAGACCTTTTTTATAGAGTGTCTTTCGCACTGAGCCCTTACAAAGCAGCTTATCAGGCTTCATCTTGATATCACCTTTCACACTGATGACTCACATGGTGATTAACCAGACATCTGATAAAGTTCTCCATTTTATAGCGCCTACTTAGCAATCAGCAACCACCCCCAAACCCCACCCTCCCCGATGTTGATGTCTTACAGAACTGAACTCCTAGACAGCCCTCATATGCCGACTCATGAAGACACCACAGCCACCTTGGCTTCTTGCACCTTTGAAGGCCACTGCTGTCTAACAGGACATGAGCTACCAGACCATCCCAAACAGAGGGGATGTCTGCAGACGCAATGGCGGTCAAATCCCCCCTGAGAGCGCCCACTGACTCTGCTGTACTTACAGCCGTGTGGAGGTGTCGGTGGCCGGCAGGTGTGCTGCTGATGTCCTGCTGTGTGAGCTCCAGGTGCTCCTCTGCCTGCTGCCTGTCAGTGAAGGACCATTCCAGCGCCTGGACTCCATTTATAACACCATCGTGACGCACTGCTCTGCGGATCATTCGGTTGACAAAGTTCAGTGAGAAACTGTTTGGCTCCTCATTGCTAATTATTAACTATTACACAACTGGAAAAGAATAAAAAAACAACAGCCAACCACCACCATCACCACCACCACCACCACAATCCTCGGGGATCATCTACTTTTGTGGTTTAAGTAGGAGTTCTTCTCAGAACATGAGAACTGTTGACACTTTGGCCAGCAACAGGCTCTGGGTTCAAGTGTGCTTGAGTGGGGCATTGTAAAGGTCAGGACCACCCCACTGTGGTGGGCTTATTCACTTGTTTGGCCTCATTTCTCTCACCTTGTGACTTCTCGGTGCTCCTCAGTCAATTTCTGCTTGCATCTGCAGTAGGGGCTCGGTCTGCAGGACCAATCACAGTGGGGGAGTGACAGGAGCCGACCAATGGCAGCGCAGTGAGGATACACACATCTGTCACTCAGGGATCATCTCTTGACGTGCAAATTAAGCAAAACAATGAAAAGCAATATGCATGGATTATTTAATAAAAAACAAAAGAATAATAATTAAACACAGAGAGCTCATGGTTTCTATGCCTGCGTTCGACTGTCCCTCCATTCTGCTCAGTCACATAGCTGGATGCTCCCACCACCATGCATCAGTCTAGGAATGTCTTCTTCTTCTTATGAATGTGATGATGATGATGATGCTAGCTTGATCCTTCACTCTAGGAATGTCATCTTCTTCTTCTTATTATTATGATGATGATGATGTGAGCAGACCTCTCTGGAGTTGGCTGCATTCACCCTTCCCTCAACTCTGACCTCCTGTCCCCATATGATGATGATGATGATGATGCTAGCTCCATCCTTCACTCTAGGAATGTCTTCTTCTTCTTATTATTATTATGATGATGATGTGATCAGACTTTTCTGGAGATGACTGCATTCACTGTTCCCTCAACTCTGTCCCCATATTATGATGATGATGATGCTAGCTCCATCCTTCACTCTAGGACTGTCTTCTACTTCTTCTTCTTCTTATGATGATGATGTGATCAGACCTCTCTGGAGTTGGCTGCATTCACCCTTCCCTCAACTCTGACCCTCTTGTCCACATATCATGATGACGATGCTGCCACCTCTATGCTGCACCATAGGGATGACATTAAGCAGATGATGAGCAGCACCCAGGTCTTCACTAGTCACAGTTCTTGAAGTTCTGCCCAAGAGTTTTCCATTTTTGCCTCATTAGACCAGAGAGTCTTGTGCCTCGTGCTCTTAGACACCTTTTACTTCCTTCTGGCCACTCTACCATAGACCAGCTTTTTGTACCTTTAAAGGTCTGTGCCTTCTAACAGGACATGAACTACCATATCATCCCAAACATGGGGGGTCCTGCAGACTCGATAGCCAATCTCCCAGAGGGCACCTACTGATTAGTGGAGCTCAGCTGAGACGATTTTCCTTCCAGCAGGTTCTTCCATTTCAGCAGAAGACTTCTGAAGATCTGTTGGAGTGGTCATCGCATTCTCAGTTACCAACCCTGACCAAGGCCCTTCTCATCTGGTTGTGCCAACTCTAAGAAGATCCCCTGGTGTTTCCAGACTTCTTGTGTTTCACAATTCTTGAGGCCACTGTGCCCCTAGGAACACTCAAAGCTCTTTGATCCCCTTGCTCTGACCTTTGCCGTACCACAATTTAATCAAGGAGGTCTTGATGGGGAAAAAAAACATGTGACCCCCACGTTCTTCCTGATCCCTGGTTCAATGCCAGCATTCTCAGGACTCCAGCAAGTAGATGAGACATGAATTGAACCAAGACGCACACGCCAAGAAGGTTGTGTTTCCACAAATGGGCTTACAAGTGTCTGTTCGGTCAAAGCTTTTACAGATATGAAGATATGAGAGCATCTTCAGCATTTAGGTGATGGCATGGAAATTATGGGTAAGAACATTTACTGAACTAAACCTTAATAATGGAATACATTCTCACTGCTGGGACTCAGGGTCACTTGCTGCTTCCTACAGACGTGTCTGCATACTTTAAAGTGGACTGACTCAAACCAGTATCAACCAGTAATCTTACGGGGTCCTTTCAAGGTTGGATTGACCAAAGCTCATATCTTAAACAATCCCTGCTTATTTATCACAGACAGAAAAATCCTCGTGAGCCTGTGACTTCCTGATGCTGAACGGTTATGAGAAGAATCTCTTCAAGGGTCTTGCGAGAGCTCCTTGGACTTCATGGTTTGGTATTTTTGTCCTGATGAGCATTATGAATGGTGGACCTTCTATACACAGTGTGAGGGGCACCCGCTGGGACCCCAAAGCGTGGAAGGACAGGAGGAGACGACTGGCACATGGCTTCATCTCCCCCAGGGTACTTGACGACATCCCCCCCACTCGGTTGCGGCATTGCCATGGATTCCCACAAGGCATCGTAAGACTTGGAGTTTGTTGGCTCAGCCCTGTTGGGTTCCATGGGTGCCATCAGGGGGTGCTGCGGGGACTAGAAAGACCCACTTTGTGGGGATCCAGTCTTATCTGGAAGTGCTCCCAGGCCATGTCTTTGTGGGATAAAATAAAAGGAGTTGCCTGCCATAGCTTGAGGAGCCAGAGTCAGGTGGAAGGTGATGAAGCTGACTGGAGGAGCAGAGGAAACAGTGACGCAAAGAAAGAGAAGACCAAGACGAAGAGTTATTGTGTGTGTTAGTGGGAAACGCTTACTCTTTCCCACAATAAAAAGCCTTTGCTTGCAGCTCTTGTGACCAGTGTCAGGTGTTTTGGGGGGAGCTGGTGCACCCCACAGTGGCCACCACAGCTACACATGTGCCTTTCTGAGCGATGTCCAAACAACTCACTTTGCCACAGGTGGACTCCAGTCAATATTCTAGAAATGTCTCAATGAGAATTTAAGCAAAGCAAAGGCACCTGAGCACAGTTTGGAGGGCCACAGCAGAAGGGTTTGAACATTTTGAAGAATGAGAGATTTCAGTTTTGGATTTTTTTTAAGAAGTTTGTACACCTTTCTGAAAACACATCTCCACCTTATGGGTTATTGAGTGAGGATTGATGGACAACACTGGCAAACGTCTCCATTTCAAATGAAATCTCCAATGTGGTAAAGTGTGCAGTAAGTGAAGGGGTCTGAAGACTTTCAGGATCCAAGGGGTGTCTGATGGGGAGTGAGCCCACCTAAGAAGGAGTAACGGCAGGTACGTGAAGTTGTTTTAAGTCGACCAAGACCTCGTTTGTGAAGCTGAAGGACACCCTTGCTGGAAATTGTCCAGAAGTGTTGTCCCTCGGGGTCCTCATTCATCACGACGAATGCACGTGACAGTGGAAACATCACAAGTACGATCTCACTGATCTCGCCACTGCGCCACATTAAATGACACGACTGAAAATCGCAGCTCACGTCGTGGTTACCGTCTCAGTCGCGTTTTCTAACAGCAAGTAGCATGGCGCCTGACGGAGTTGCAGTGAATTCAGCATCGGTCGCAGCCCTTGAATTCGGTCCTGGTGTGTAAAATCAAAGACAGTCAAGCGTCTCTTCTGTTTGTGAGGTTCAAAACGCACGTTTGTGATTCCTCATCGCAGCATTCTGTGCGTCGTACTTCCGCACGAGCGTTCGCCGGTTCATTGCGTTGTCAGCTCTCCTTTGATGACTTCAGAGATTCGATATTGGCAGATCAGATAGATAGATAGATAGATAGATAGATAGATAGATAGATAGATAGATAGATAGATAGATAGATAGATAGATAGATAGATAGATGCTCCTCTGTCTGGAGATGATACTGTTTAGTTGATGCAGTGGATTCTCCATGATTGACAGGAGTCTGCTCAGCGCCCTTCGCTCTGCCACAGATGTCAAACTGTCCAGCTCCATGCCAACAATAGAGCCTGCCTTCCTCACCAGTTTGTCCAGGCGTGAGGCGTCCCTCTTCTTTATGCTGCCTCCCCAGCACACCACCACATAGAAGAGGGCGCTCGCTACAACCGTCTGATAGAACATCTGCAGCATCTTATTGCAGATGTTGAGGGACGCAAGCCTTCTAAGGAAGTATAGTCAGCTCTGTCCTCTCTTGCACAGAGCATCAGTATTGGCAGTCCAGTCCAGTTTATCATCCAGCTGCACTCCCAGGTATTTATAGGTCTGCACCCTCTGCAGATCAGGGTTTGTACTCATCGAACATTAGAACAATCTGGACAAGGACAGGCCATTCAGCCCACTGAACATCAAGTTGAGTTTTGAAAGTCCATTGAGTCCTCCTGTCCACCACACTGTCTTGGCCGCTTATTCCAAGTGTCTGCGGTCCTCAGTGTGAAGAAAAACTTCCTAATGTTTGTGTGAAATGTCCCCTTCACAAGTTTCCAACTGTGTCCCCCGTGTTCTTGATGAACTCATTTTAAAGTCACCATCTCGATCCACTGGTCTAATTCCCTTCATCATTTTAAACACTTCAGTCAGGTCTCCTCTTCATCTCCTTTAAAGGCTCAGCTCTTTTAATCTTTCCTCATAATTCATCCACTGTAGCCCTCAATCAGCCGAGTCGCTCTTCTCTCCACCTTCTCTTGTGCTGTTATGTCCTTTTTGTAGCCTGGAGACCAAAACTGAACATAGGACTCCAGATGAGGCCTCACCAGTGTGTTATAAAGGTTGAGCAGAACCTCCTGTGACTTGTACTCCACACATCAAGGCGCTATATAACCTGGCATTCTGTTAGCCTTCTTAACGGCTTGTCTAGCAGTTGATAGGGTTGAGTCCACTACGACTCCTAAGTCCTTCTCATAAGGTGGACTCTCGATTTTCCGACCGCCCTTTGTGTATTCAAACCTCACATTTTTACTTCCTATGTGTAATTCTTTACATTTACTGACATTGTACAGATGCATTACAAGTTCACCACTCAGCGTTACGCGCCTTGCACGACACGTTGTTTGCACGTATTATTGGAAGGTACTTGAGGAAATGGAGAAATGCAACATGAAATAAGAGATACAGCCCAGCCACGATGAAACAGAATGAAGTAGAAGTCTTCCTGTCGTGTGTGCCAAGTCGCTTTTGCTCAGAAGACAGTAGAAGGAGAAGGACCGAGGAGTAACTGGTGACTTTTACTGTGTTGCCTTACTGGTAGACATTAATTCAAATCGGTGTTACGTTGAGGCAGAGCGAATTTTTGAATTTGATCCCAATACGGCATCTTAATTTGTCGCAATTTGAAATCAAGTTTGAGTGATGCTCCTGTGAATCTTCTTCTTCTTCGTAACACTGCTGAATATTGCCAGGTGCACGGGGTTGCGGCAGTCTCGGGGACACCCGCCTTCTGTGGTCCATGGTGACATGTCCACCCTGACCAGTTTTAAGCACTGCCTACAAGATATTCATGTCACATTTGGGAGCCTAAGTGGTCTACTGACAGCGTTTCCCAGCCTGTGGGCTATGGGTGACCCCAGATGAAACCTCACCGCTCTGACGACTGTGCTCAATTCACTGCAGCAGCATGGTGGAGATCCACCAAGGAGGAAAAGCATTGATGATTGCGCTTGACTCATCTAACACTCTGATGCTCTGGTGGTCATGCAGGACTGGATTCACCAAGCGGGACCACCACACTCCTCCACTCACACTATCATGCAAATTCACAGAGGGGGGACCCGAGGTGTGTTGTGTTAAATTCCCGGTGGGCCGCAACCACACTGGCATGTGAAAAACCGGGCCATGACATCCCAAAGGTTAGGACCCACTGGACTCTGATTTGACTTCATCATTGGCACCAACCTCATTGGAATTTTATTGTACCAGAAACCAAAAACAGCGCCATCTGTGGCAGAAACCTTGCCCTGCTGAGTTAGCATCCATTTACTCAATCTGATGATCCTTATAATACGGACATTGGAAAAGATAGCAGATACTGAGCAAAGCAATCCATGGTGTCCTGGGCCAGCTGCAGAAGTGGGTGAACATTTGGAAAATGACAACTAATGTGGAAAAATTGCAAAGTGTATCAACTGTAACAACAAAACTGAGACGTCCCATAGGAATCAACCACCGAAATGGATTTAGATGATGCAACATTTTCATCCACTAAGCAATGCGGAGCAGGAGCATGTGATGATAGCACATCCACCACGTGACAGACCACCTGGACTGGGACCCAAGTGCAGCGGGTGAAGCTATCAAAAAACGTTGGGTTAGTTTGTAAAACCTGCTGACGTTGTAATGCACTGGTAAGACCACAACGTAGCAGTGCTACTTCATTGGACTGCAATTCCCAGCAGTCCCGAGAGTACTACACCATTGGACACACCGTGGGGATTGCTTGGAGGAACAAGATGGGGCTCTGCTGTTTAAAAAAGGGCTAAGAGACAACTGGCAAAGGTCACCATCATCTGGGGTCTTGGTCTTCCAACAGTTCACCCCACAAGTGGATTTCAAGTATCATCCACCATTGGATTACGCTTTCTCTGTGCCCACTTGTCTGTGTGATCTCTTCATTCATTGGCTGGAAAATGACTTTGCCTGGTGAGAACTCCCAGTCATCATGGATCTTCATTTGCATCAGCTTCACGGTTAGGACTGAACTGTTCAGAACATTCAGGAGGCTCTTCGCTTTGGAATTCCGTTTATTTCTCCACTTCATCTGCATTCTGTTGTGCTCCTCTATGTTGGCACTTTTGTCGAGAGTGTTTACCGTTGATCACTCCGCTCTTTGTGTATTGTCGGGTTTCATTGGTTTTGTCTTAGTTAATTAATTATCGCCATTGGGGTTATTCAGGTGGGTTCCTTTGTTTGCAATTTTTGTTTAATTGTATGGGCTTCATTATTTTTTATTATTATTAAATCAGGTCAGGTCAGGTTGGGGAGCATACACTGGTACAGCATGATGAAACACCTCGGGATCCCAGTTGGCGACCGCCCAGGCAGACACTCAGTCCAGTTCCACCCACCAGAGATGACCATTTGTCTGCTGCAGCTGGGGTGTAGCAAAGAACTCTGGGCCCTATACATAAGTGGTCTCTGTGGACCCCTTCCACTCGATCCAAGTCCGTCGCACAGCCTTTTCATTCCAGGCTTTGAGGCCCCAACCAGTGGGCCCTGTGTAATCATTACCCTTTATCCCTCCACTATGCCAGGTGTTACGTGGGCGTCCCCTTGGCCTGGTTCAGCCACTCAGTCTTCATCTCAGGTCACTGGATAGTGTCCATGTCTCACAAACAGGAAGCACCAGGACTCTAAAGACTTGGACCTTTGTTCCTTTTCAAGATAACAGGAGCGCCACACACCCCTCTCCAGTGACCTCATGACCCCCCATGCTCTCCCAATCCATCTACTGACTTCAATAGTCACCAGAGACGTGAATGTCAGTGCCGAGGTCAGTAAACATCTCGATGAGGTTGACACTCTCTCCGCAGACAGACACACTGCTGATGGCTGTGCCCAAGAGGTCACTAAAGGCCTTATTCTTTGGTTTTTATCAGGACCCTCACAAGCCCAGACACTCAGACTCCTTGCTCAGTCTCTCGAGACCCCCAATCAGAGCCTCCATTGACTCTGTGAAGATCACAGCATCGTCAGCAAAGTCAAGATCAGTGAATCTCTCTTCACCAACAGATGCCCCACAGCCGCTGGACCCCACGTTCCTGTCCAAAGACTTAGTTGATTGAATTACCCTGTGGGACATCCTGGGACTTCGCAGGATCTCCTCAAAGTTGCTGGATGTCATGGCTGGCCTGTACACTGGTACTGTCAGTAGCTATCTATCTATCTATCAGGAGTGGGGAGGAGGAGGAGTATAGGGACCTAATCAATGACTTTGTTAAATGGTGCGAATCAAACCACCTACACCTGAACACCAGCAAAACCAAGGAGCTGGTGGTGGATTTTAGGAGGCCTAGACCCTTCATGGACCCCGTGATCATCAGAGGTGACTGTGTGCAGAGGGTGCAGACCTATAAATATCTGGGAGTGCAGCTGGATGATAAACTGGACTGGACTGCCAATACTGATGGTCTGTGTAAGAGAGGACAGAGCCGACTACAGTAATCCCTCCTCCATCGCGGGGGTTGCGTTCCAGACCCACCCGCGAAATAAGAAAATCCGCGAAGTAGAAACCATATGTTTATATGGTTATTTTTATATTGTCATGCTTGGGTCACAGATTTGCGCAGAAACACAGGAGGTTGTAGAGAGACAGGAACGTTATTCAAACACTGCAAACAAACATTTGTCTCTTTTCAAAAGTTTAAACTGTGCTCCATGACAAGACAGAGATGACAGTTCTGTCTCACAATTAAAAGAATGCAAACATATCTTCCTCTTCAAAGGAGCAAACAAATCAATAGGGCTGTTTGGCTTTTAAGTATGCGAAGCACTGCGGCACAAAGCTGTTGAAGGCGGCAGCTCACACCCCCTCCGTCAGGAGCAGGGAGAGAGAGTTTGTTTTTCAATCAAAAATCAATACGTGCCCTTCGTGCTTTTAAGTATGCGAAGCACCGTGCAGCATGTCGTTTCAGGAAGCAGCTGCACAAAAGATAGCAACGTGAAGATAATCTTTCAGCATTTTTAGACGAGCGTCCGTATCGTCTAGGTGTGCGAACAGCCCCCCTGCTCAATCCCCCTACGTCAGGATCAGAGAAAGTCCGCGCAAGAGAGACAGAGAAAAGTAAGTTGGGTAGCTTCTCAGCCATCTGCCAATAGCGTCCCTTGTATGAAATCAACTGGGCAAACCAACTGAGGAAGCATGTACCAGAAATTAAAAGACCTATTGTCCGCAGAAATCCGCAAACCAGCAAAAAAAATCCGCGATATATATTTAAATATGCGTACATATAAAATCCGCGATGGAGTGAAGCCGCAAAAGGCGAAGCGCGATATAGCGAGGGATTACTGTATACTTCCTTAGAAGGCTGGCGTCCTTCAACATCTGCACTAAGATGCTGCAGATGTTCTATCAGACGGTTGTGGCGAGCGCCCTCTTCTATGCGGTGGTGTGCTGGGGAGGCAGCATTAAGAAGAAAGACGCCTCATGCCTGGACAAACTGGTGAGGAAGGCAGGCTCTATTGTTGGCATGGAGCTGGGCAGTTTAACATCTGTGGCAGAGAGACGGGCGCTCAGCAGGCTCCTATCAATTTATGGAGAATCCACTGCATCCACTGAACAGGATCATCTCCAGACAGAAGAGCAGCTTCAGAGACAGACTGCAGTCACAGTCCTGCTGCACTGGCAACTCTTCGATTCCACCAGGAGGGGTAAACATTAACATTTAACATTATACAAAGTTATTGTCTGTTTTCACCTGCATTATTATCAATCTTTAATTTAATATTTAAATAAATATATAATAATTCACTGAGTTGAAGTGTAAGTCTGAAGGAGATCAGTGAGGCAGGAAGGAACGAGACTATGGAGAGCTTTAAATGTTAAGAGCAGTATTTTGTATTCGGAAGTTAACAGGGAGCCAGTGAAGTTGAGAGTGAATAGGTGTAATATGTTCATTTGATTTAGAACAGCAGGTTATTATCCTAGCAGCCAGAATTTTGAATAAGTTGTAAGCGATGGATGAGTTTTTGTGGGATGCCAGATAGAATAGCATTACAGTAATCTATACGTGAGGTGACTTGGGCATTAACCAATACTTCAGTACTGTTTTGCGTAAGAACAGGACGAAGTCTAGAAATGTTTCGGAGATGGAAGAAGGCAGTCCGAGAAATGTTACTTATATGAGAAGAAAAAGAGAGATTACTGTCTACAATGACACCCAGGCCCTTATCCTGGGAAAAGATGTTTGTGTTAATAGTGTTAATTAAAATAGAAGAATGGTTAACCTTAGCAAGTGTGGATTTAGAACTTTAGGGGCACTTTAGTTTTATTGCTGTTTAGTTTGAGAAAATTATTTATTGTATCAGTATGCTGCTGCTGGAGAATGTGAATTTCCCCTTGGGATTAATAAAGTATCTATCTATCTATCTATCTATCTATCTATCTATCTATAATGCCTTTGAATCTATCTATCTATCATATAGTGCCTTTCTATCTATCTATCTATCATATAGTGCCTTTCTATCTATCGCATATTCTAGAACATCAGTGCAAATTAAGGGGAACTGCCAGAAAGCCCCTCTTTACTCAGTAGATTAATGGCATTCTGTCCCAAACTCATGGAGGTGAAGCAGTGACCCTGGTGGCCTTTATTGGGGACCTCGATTAGATGTTAGGACAGCTTAGCTCTCAGCTTTAGACAGAAACAACAAATGGACTGAATGGTCTCCTCTTGTTTGTCACATTTCTTATCCGGAGAAGCCCAGCGTTGAACGTTGCCCTCATCACATTCTTCCACCTGCTCAGTCCAGTTCAGGGTCCTGTTGGTCCCAGTCTGAGCTCTCCAGTTATTCTCACAATCCCATCTTTAAGGTTCCACACAGACAACAAGCAGGTCTGAGATTCAAGTCCAAGTTGCAGGAGCTGGGAGGCAGCAGTGCTGATGTCTGTGCCATCATACCATCCAGGGCCTCATTAGTTAACATTTATATTTAGGATGAATGTTGTTTTTGTTTTTTGTGCTTGTATTCTTATCGCTCTCCCTTCAGGCTCCACATGGACCTTGTTTGCTTTTCTCTGTTTTACGCAGAAACAGGCCTATCAGCAGGACGGGGTCCTTAGTGTCCAGGATAAGCTTTAACGGAGGTTGAGTAATCCACACTGAGCCTGTGCTGCTAGCTGATATTGCATAACGTGTGTGGAGAACAACACCAGTAAGAAAAAGAGAAAGAGAGAAAAGAAAACAGCTGATGACGGCCACACTCTCCCCTCAATCTCCTGTTTATTGAGATTTTACAGTCTGCCGCAGGACGATGTCTCTTCACTTCTGTCACACAGGGATGGGTTCCAGGGGATTTATTGTCTGTGCGCTTAAAACACAATACAATACAATTTATTTTTGTGTAGCCCAAAATCACACAAGAAGTGCTTTAACAGGCGCTACCTCTTGACAACCTGGAAATGTATCTTTTGAAGGAAATTAATTACAGTCATATGAAAACATTTGGGAACCCTTCTTAATTTTTTGGATTTTTGTCTATCATTGGCTGAGCTTTCAAAGTAGCAACTTCCTTTTAATATCTGACATGCCTTATGGACACAGTAGGATTTCAGCAGTGACATTAAGTTTATTGGATTAACAGAAAATATGCATCATCACAAAATTAGACAGGTGCAGAAATCTGGGCACCCCAACAGAGATATGACATCAATACTTAGTTGAGCCTCCTTTTGGCCTCTAGACGCTGTCCTCCTGTAGCCTCTGATGAGTGTCTGATTCTGGATGGAGGTCTTGTTGACCATTCTTCATACAAAATCTCTCCAGTTCAGTTCAATTTGATGGACAGCCTGCTTCAAATCATCCCATAGATTTTCAATGATATTCAAGTCAGGGGACTGTGACGGCCATTCCAGAACATTGTACTTGTCCCTCTGCATGAATGCCTTTGTAGATTTCCAACTGTGTTTTGGGTCATTGTCTTGTTGGAATATCCAACCCCTCCGTGTCTTCAACTTTGTGACTGATGCTTGAACATTATCTTGAAGAATTTGTTGATCTTGGGTTGAATTCATGCGACCCTCAACTTTAACAAGGGCCCCAGTCCCTGAACTAACCACACAGCCCTACAGCATGATGGGACCTCCACCAAATGTGACAGTAGGTAGCAGGTGTTTTTCTTGGAATGCGGTGTTCTTCTGGCATGCAAAGCGCTTGTTGTTCTGACCAAATAACTCCATTTTTGTCTCATCAGTCCAAAGCACTTTGTTCCCAAATGAATCTGGCTTATCTAAATGAGCATTGGCATACAACAAGTGACTCTGTTTGTGGCGTGAGTGCAGAAAGGGCTTCTTTCTCATCACCCTGCCATACAGATGTGCTGAATTGTAGAACGATGTCCAGATACACCATCTGTAGCCAGATGTTCTTGCAGGTCTTTAGAGGTGATCTGTGGTTGTCTGTCACCATTCTCACAATCCTGCTCATATGCCACTCTTGTATTTTTCTTGGCCTACCAGACCTGCTGGTTTAACAGCACTGTGCCTGTGGCCTTCCATTTCCTGATTCCATTCCTTACAGTTACAGAAACTGACAGTTTAAACCTCTGAGATGTCTTTTTGTAGCCTTCCCCTAAACCAGGAGACTCAACAATCTTTGTTTTCAGATCTTTGGAGAGTTGCTTTGAGGATCCCATGCTGTCCCTCTTCAGAGGAGAGTCAAAGGGAAGCACAACTTGTAATTGACCATCTTAAATACCTTTATATCTCATGATGGGACACACCTGTCTATGAAGTTCAAGGCTTAACGAGCTCATCAACCAATCAGCATTGAGCAGTGACAGGCATTCAAATCAGCACAATGACAAGGGGACCCACATTTGTGCACAGCCAGTTTTTCACATTTGATTTCATTTCATACAACTAAATACTGCGTCACTAAAAATCTTTGTTCAGAAAACACCGCAGTACTCGGATGTTCCTAGGAAATGAAAGACATACCACTGATATCTTTATTGTTGAAAGGAGAGTCGATTATTATGCAGGCTGAGAGGGTTTCACAAACTTTTTCATATGACTGTATGTATATCGTTTTTTGCACCATATTTCTCTCGCCTGATTATTTCCACCATGGCTACAAGATGGATGGGTAAGATTTGAGTCTGTTCTACAATTCAATAAAGGGCACAATGCCAGAGAGCAAGCGTCCCCTGCTGGATACAGACTGTGCTGGACAGTCGTCACCGTCGTGGGTCTGCTTGATTTTGTTCTGTATTCACTGTTTAAGTTCTTTTACTTATGTCCATCCATCCATCCATTACCTAACCCGCTATATCTTAACTACAGGGTCACGGGGGTCTGCTGGAGCCAATTCCAGCCAACACAGGGCACAAGGCAGGGCGCCAGCCCACTGCAGGGCACACACACACACACCCACACACCAAGCACACACTAGGGACAATTTAGAATCGCCAGTGCACCTAACCTGCATGTCTTTGGACTGTGAGAGGAAACCCACGCAGACACGGGGAGAACATGCAAACTCCACGCAGGGAGGACCCGGGAAGCGAACCCAGGTCTCCTAACTGCGAGGCAGTAGTGCTACCACTGCGCCACCCTTTACGTATGTCTTCTTTGTTTAATTTTGATTATTTTCTTATAAGTTCATTATATTTATTTATTGATGTCATATTTTCTAACTCGCTTAATCAAGACTAAGGTCACGTGGGTTTTGGGGGCTGGTGCCTATCCTAGCTAACAGAGGGCACCAGGCAGGATCAAACCCAGACAGGGCACATGTCCATTGAAGGGTGGCTGCACACACACACACATGCACACACATTCACAAACACTATTTAATTATGATAATTCTTCATTATCATGCAGTTCCTACCTGTGCTTTGTGGGTGGTTCCCCAAGAGGCGGGGCCTCCTGCCTCTTTCTGAGTTGCACCGCCCCCCTAACCTTATAAAGGCTGGGCAGACTCACTGGTCCAATGCGGTTCATTCTTATACACGCATGCGGAGTGACGAGTTCTCCTCAGATGTTTGTGATTTCTGATTTATTTTTTTACCGGATTTCTGACGTCTGCTCTGTTTTTTGATCACCATTCCTGGATGGCAGTATATTTGGGCTTTTACGCCGTATATTTGCCTTTTAAGGCACATCCAATTTGTGTCTTTTTGTGGTCTCCCAGAGTGTTTCTGTGTTTCCGTGCTTTTCAGAAATGTACACACACTAGGGGGTTCACCCCCTGCTAGCTTTGTTCTACCCTCGCCTGTGCTACATGCCAGCCACTTTGCGTCTCTGCCGCTCGTGTTGTGAAGAGGGGGGCTGATTGCACCCCAAGGAGACACGGTTGCTTCTCCAAAACCCCCTCTTAAATGGTAACACAATGGGAAACAAGTACAGTGTTTTTTATTTTTTACCTCCTCTTTGCTCGATCAGCTGCTGGCTTACTGCTGCTGCCGTGTCATGAGACCTGCATCTCATGCGGTGCTTCAAATATCTAACAGCCTGTACAGCAGCTGTCTTTGTCATCTACTCTTTTTCTTTTATTTCTGGCCTGGGCCTGGTTAAATCTCTTGGCACAAATTCTCATCCCACAGGATGTAAGTATAATAGTACAATAATAGTAATAATAGTAATAGTTCAATATATTCGATCTCTTTTCGCTGTTCCGTTATTTCACCATTTGTTTGCACTAACGTGATCTTTACTATCATTTTTTTTTTGAGACTTTCAAATTTTCCTACTTCCATTACCTCTAACCTGCTCTGCATGTCTATCGCGCCAGCGTTTTTGAATTCTTTATGACGTTCTACTTTGTCATCTACTCTTTGTCTTTTATTTCTGGCCTGGGCCTGGTTAAATCTCTTGGCACAAATTCTCGTCCCACAGGATGTTAAGTTCTTAATATTTTTTAGTTTATAATTTAAAAATGGAATAAGAGTCTGAACATCTAACAACATCACATTAAAGTTCGATAAATTCTGAAAAGAATGATACCATACATGTAGGTTTTAAAATAAGCCAGATTTAAAGCATGACAAAAAAACGTGACATAAAAACGTTGCACTTTTAGGCTTAAATTAAATGGAATCGCATAACCATTGATTACAGCAAAATGTTTTGCATAATTGCGTCGGTTTTGACGGATTATTGTATTGTCATCGATACTGAACATGTATGCAAAATCTGAAGGAATTCGCTTTGCCAAAAGTGGGGTTGAAATCAATTGCAAGATTTGACCAAGACAAACAGACAGACAGAGGAGTCAAGTTAAATAAAATCGTTTAAAAAGAAGGAATGCTGATCTGCTCAGCTCCCCAACATTTGACCAGAGCTCTTAGCAAAGAGATAATCAGCAATTTCAGAAATGTCTGCTATTGTACAATGAGAGGAGCCACTAGCTACGGAATTAAAAGAACGACAAGACTTGGCGCCTAATTAAGGAATTGGTTGGAGTTTAAAGCTCTAACTTAGCTGGTCTTCTGTTGGCTCCCTCGCTTCACATTTCACTTCTGTTTGGGTGCCATTTAAGGAAAGAAATGAAGCAATTGTGAAGAAACAACACAAAGAAACACGTATAAAGGTTTGGGACCCTGTCCCGTATACTGTAACAAAAGTTTTCGTCAGTAGTTTCAACAACTCAAAATGCATAGAAGGAGGGGTAGATGGACAACTTATAGGGACAGACCGGAAATTAAACGGTGGAATGCTGGGAAAACCGTGGAGCTGGATGGATGTGTGATGTCATCATAGAGGGACCAGAGGGATGAAAGGAACTCTTTGGATCGTCCGGGCAGTATTGCGGTGGCGGAGCCCCGTTCTTTCTGAAGGAATAGAGAGAGAGAGAGGTTAGTACGCTGCCGTTCTCCCCTGGCACGATTTGTCGTGGTGCGTGTCGGGTCCTTAAAGAGGAGCGATGAAGAAATTCAGGGGAAGCAATCTTAAAAAAACAAGTCCATTAAAATGAAAGGGAAAGGAGTTAATTAGCAGCAAAAATGGGTCACCGATTAAGAAACGGGTTAGAATGAAAACCTGTAGCCATGGTGGTCCTCCAGGACCGGAGTTGGGGACCCCTGATTTAGACCACCTTGCACAGATCTATTTGCACTTCGATATTAAAGAGTCATTTTCTGTTGATCAGAGTCAAAAAAGTTAAACTTAGTCCACTGTTGTATAACAAGAAAATGTGAAAATGTTGGTGAAGACTTCTCATAGGCGCCTTATCTATGGATGTGTGTATAGTGGATGCCGACTGGATGGACTGCAACTCCCAGCAGCTCTTAACTCGGACTGAGCGAGTCTAGGAAGGACTCAGCAGGTGTGTGCCATGTCCTAGCATTGCACTCCTCACTGCCGACTCCGTGTCCCTGCTAATCAGAATGAGAGCCTGATGGCGACTCGTGAATCTCGCACTGGCCGGCTAGTGTTGCACTCCCAGTGAATGTAAAGTTCATTTCTTGCAGGCCTGCAAGCTTTAAGCTTGGTTCAGCAGATTACTTCTTATCGCAAGCTTTGAAGGACACCCTTATTAGAACTGGAATCGGACGGCTGCCCCGCTCCTAATTGGCTCATTAATACAGAAAGCCCTGAGCCTCGCACAAAACCCGCCGTAAACAAAGGTGAAGGAATAAAGTCCACCAATCCAGCCTGGGCTAGAGTGCTTCTGGACATTTGCCCAGACAGACGGCTTATCAGAGGGAATCACTCGCTCACAAACAAATGCAAGAAAGGAGCAAAGGCACAGACAAGAAATGTTTGGCTCCGAGGTCACCAAGCAAACATGTTGGATACCAAAGCCCCCGTCTGAAAGTCAAACTCAGTCATACTGGAGACATTTAGGCCACTCGCACACAATTTCTAAAAAATAAATCTTCACATCCTATGATAACAGCCAATTCATATTTGTGATATAGCGCCTTTCACAACACGGATCATGACAGCGAAACATGGTGAGGGGGGGGGCTCAAGTCATTGGGATACTGAAGAGAAGAGGAAGGTGCAGTGAGACTACGATTTGTGCCTCGGGTGCCCCCTGCATGAATTTTACATGTCCTCTCACAGTCAACAGGCATGCAGGTGAGGGGAACTGGCATTGCTAAGATGGCCTTAGTGGCTTTGTGTGTGTGTATGAGTGTGTGTTGATCCTCTCATGGGCTGGCGCCATGGCCAGGTGTTGTTCCTACCTTGCATTCAATGAAAACTGGAATAGGTGAAAGCTGACATGCAATCCTGTGCTGGATAAATTTGGTTTAGAAGATGGATGGATGGAAGAAAAAGGCACAACAAAATGAAGACTGAAGGCATAGTTTTACAGATGTCACTGTAAATCAAAAAGAACAGATGAACTTTGTGCATACAGTGAAGATAACAACAACAACAACAAGATGTTCAGGAGGAGATGAATTAAAAGGAAACTGGAGGATTACAGTGGGATTGGTGGAACGTGCCAAGTTTGTTATGGGTTGGCCTGCTCTAAGTTTAACACACCCACAAACACAGAAGGAGCCAATCCACTTAAGCACTGATTATGAGTGACACCTGTGCAACCAATCACTGCTCAGAACTCGACAGAGGGACTCACTGGCTTTAGCGTTGTTATGTTTCAGCCAGGGTTTGCTCCATGGCTTGTGTGTATATTCTGTTTTTCTTTTTATTTTTGAATTATCATTTTAGATTAGGATAGATAGATAGATAGATAGATAGATAGATAGATAGATAGATAGATAGATAGATAGATAGATAGATAGAAATGAAAGGCACGATATAATAGATAGATAGATAGATAGATAGATAGATAGAGTGAAAGGCACTATTGATAGATAGATAGATAGATAGATAGATAGATAGATAGATAGATAGATAGATAGATAGATAGATAGATAGATAGAGTGAAAGGCACTATATAATAGATAGATAGCGTGAAAGGCACTATTGATAGATAGATAGATAAATAGATAGAGTGAAAGGCACTATATAATAGATAGATAGATATAGATAGATAGAGTGAAAGGCACTATATAATAGATAGATAGAGTGAAAGGCACTATTGATAGTTAGACAGGTAGATAGATAGATAGATAGATAGATAGATAGATAGATAGATAGATAGATAGATAGATAGATAGATAGATAGAGTGAAAGGCACTATTGATAGTTAGATAGATAGGTAGATAGAAGTGAAAGGCACTATATAATAGATAGAAATGAAAGGCACTATATAATAGATAGATAGAAATGAAAGGCACTATATAATAGATAGATAGATAGATATGAAAGGCACTATATGATAGATAGAAGTCATGTGCGTGCTGTTGGTCTTGTGCCTGGTTTCTGTCTGTCATGTTTGGGGTGCTGGTGCGCCCCCTGCAGGCCACAGTGTGGTATGCTACTGTTTTTTGTATGAGTTGTAGTGGGTTACGTGACAGATTGCTCATATGGACACCCTCTGTTATGTTCAGATTGAATTTGGTTCACAATAGCAATGTCAATTACAAAGGGCCAAGACAGAAACTGAGCCAGCAGTTCAAGAAAGTGAAATAGAAGTTGTGATAATAATCAGTGTTCTATCAATAATTACACAAGTTTATTGTCATTTAGTATCTTGCATTGAGTGACATTTATTGCTGCACACTTGTGAGATGTATGTTATGTAACTTGAGAGCGATGACCCTTGTCATCTGAGTTAGATGAGCTGACAAGACAGGGGGCTGCAAATCAGATGCTTCAGACTTTCATTACCTCACATACAGTATAAAGCAATGGCTGTTCAGAAGAAGTCTTCTTTACTTTACACTCACTGTGTAAATGATTAGAGCCACCTGAGACCCTGCTGCTTATCCTTGAAATGATCTACTCAGCCAATCATCTGGCAGCAGCTCAATGTATAACATCCTGCAGATGCAGGTCAGGAGCTTCAGTGAATGTTCACATCAAACACAAAATATGGGATCTAAGTGATTTTGGCTGTGGTGTGATCGTTGGTGCGGGACGGGCTGGTTTGAGCATTGCTGTAACTGCTGATCTCCCGGGATTTTAAACACAGCAGTCTCAAGAGTTTACTCAGAATGGTGTGGAAAACCTCCAGTAAGCATCAGTCCTGCAGACTGAAATGCCTTTTTGATTAGAGTTGTCCCAGGAGAATGACCAGACAGAAATGCTACGGTAACTCGGATGACCCTTTCATACAACTGTGGGCGAGCTGAAGAGCATCTGAGAACGCACAACACTTAGAACCTTAAGGGCTACAACAGCAGAAGATCATATCAGGTTCCATTCATGTCAGCCAAGAATCAAAACCTAAGGCCACAGTGGGCACAGGCTCACCAAAACTGGACAGGTGAAGACTGGAGAAACAGCCTGGTCTGGTAAAACTTGATTTCTACTGAGGCACACAGGTGGTAATGTCAACAGCATGAATCCATGCATCCAACCTGCCTTATGTCAACAGTCAAGTCTGGTGGCGATGTTGTAATGCTGTGGGAAATGTTTCCTTGGCACACTTTGGGCCTGTTCATGCCAATCAGTCAGCTCTTGAATGCCACGGTCTACCTGTGTTTTGTTGCTGGTCATGTGCAGCGCTTCATGTCCACGGTTGACCCTTCTTCTAATGGTAAGGCGCCATGTCACAAAGCCAAAGTCATCCCCCAACTGGTTTCATAGACAGGATGATGAGGTTGATGTTCTTCAGTGGCCTTTCCAGTCACCAGAACTGATTCCACTGAATCACCTTTGGGATGTGGTAGAACAGGAGATCTGCAGCCGGAATGTGAGATGCAATCATGTCAACATGGACCAGAATTTCAAAGGAATGTTTCCAACCTGTGCTGGAATCCATGCCACCAATAACTGAGGCTGCTGTGAGGATGAAAGGAAACCATACCTGACTTGACTTGTCCCAATATAGCTGGAGTATTTTTCAGTTTCTTTGTTACACTTTGCCTGATGAAGGGGCCTTAGCAGCCTCGAAAGCTTGCATTTGTAATCTATTTAGTTAGCCAATAAAAGGTGTCATTTCACGCTACTTTCTCCTGTATCAGTCTATGGCTAACACGGTACAACACTCAACTGCTAAAAACATTCCAATATACATCAATAAATCATTATTTAAGAAATTAGATTCAACCATAACCTCATTTATCTGGAATTCAAAACATCCACGTATCCAAAGGGCGACCCTACAATGACCGAAGGTGGCATGGCTCTACCGAACTTTCAATTTTATTACTGGGCAGCAAATATAAAAGCTATAAAAACCTGGACATGGACACAAATAGATGAACATACACAGGTGTTGTGTTTTGGTAGAGTAATATATTGCTCTCCTTTCCCCTTTTGTATTATTAATATGTATCCTTTGTCAGAATGCCGCAAATCTCTGACTTGCCACTGTTTATAAGGTATTGTACTTTATAACTTCTCCCCACCTTCCCTTCTACATCTATAACCTCAGGCAATTAGGTGTAGTAAAAGACAAGCAGGAGTTAAGTTACAATTTAAACAATGTATTACTGGTAATATTCATAAACAACAACAATATGCAAAGTACATTTGAATATTGACAACCATACAACCTGATAAATGGTGATGTGTAGTTCAGGCGACACACAGACTTGTTAGTTACTTAAAATGTCTCCAGTTAAGGCATCATTGGTGGTCAGCTTTCTTCAGAACAGGCCGCATGCCTGTCTCAAAATGGCTGCCATGCTGTGCTCTTCATTGTGTTGACCTTTTCAGTTCATGCAACAGTTTGGTAAGAGAGAGAGAGGGTGAGATAAAGCAAGCAAATTTATGGGTTTTCTGTCCAACCCCTAGAGCCAATAGGGCATCGTAGTACTTAAAGGATTTTGATTCAAACCAATTCCAAACAGCCATGTTTCAGACCAATGGGGCAAAGAACATCTTAACACCTGCCATCCCCCAAAACCATATGTTAAGGTGCAGCCTGGCTTTGTGTGGGAGTTGAGAGACTCAGAGAAACATTTACCAGACTTGTTTCAGGCAATTCCCCCAAATCCTGCTTAAAATTCAAACAGACCCATTCCTGGTTGGCGGTGGCTAGAGTGTGGTTTGTGAACATGAATGCTTCTCACTAATGTAACACTAATATTACATTGCTTTGCCTAAGTTACAAATAAAGACATACAAAATATTCACTCAATCAGAATATGGAGCCAATGTGGGAAGTATTTTAAGACAGAGAAGCTTTTATCTGTAGCACCTCTTGCATGATAATCATCTTTTCCCATCCTCTCTCAAACGTACGCAGTTTTTAATGTCTGGAAAACATTCAGGATTAAATCACTTAGAGATCTGTACAGAAACAATATCTTTGCATCCGACGAACAATTACACTCCCAATTTAACTTTCCAGCAACACATTTCTTTCACTATCTTCAAATTAGAAACTTTGATAAACAAAACCTGCCCAATTTTCCTCACCTCCCACCCACCTCTATGTCATAAAAAATATGAATCAGTCTCGAGGATTCAGACAGCATCTCTGAAATTATTAAAAACATTTTACAGTCCTTCCCTTTCAAAGATCCCAGAGTACAGTGGGCACAGGATCTCTCACTCAACATCTCAGAAAAGGAACGGAAGGTAGCAATGCACAGAATTCACTCGCGCTCCATATACACAAAGCATACAATTATTCAACTAATAATTACATATCGAGCACATCTGTCTCATTTAAAATTGTTCAAAATGTTTCCAGGGCCACAGCCAACCTGTGAATGTTGCAGTCGAGCTCCAGCCTCACTGGGCCACATGTTCTGGGCCTGCACCAAATTAACATCATTCTAGGCCAAAATCTTTGAACGCCTATCAGACAGCCTTGGGGTCCCAATCCCTCCTAATCCACTAAGAGCAGTGTGTGGTGGGCTTACAGGGGGGCTTAAAGTGGAGAAAGCCAAACAAACTGTATGTCAATGTCAATTTATTTATATAGCACATTTAAAACAACATAGGAATGCTGTGGCCAAAGTGCTTTACAATAATAGAATAAAAGAAAAACATACAATTAATATGAATAACATAAATAGAAATAAAATAAATGAACATAAATAAAATAAATAATAAATAGAAGTAATGTTACATAATCACAATGAGGACACCATCAGTATTACTGAAGGTCACGGAATGCAAGTGAATAGAAATGAGTCTTTAATCTCGTTTTGAACAGTTCAATTGTAGACGACTCCTTTATGTGACGAGGTAAAGAGTCCCACAGGCGAGGTGCAACAGCTGCCAAAGCCCCATCTGTCCCCCTTAGTTATACACTTGGTACAAGGGACAACAAGAGACAACTAACCAGAAGATCTAAGCACTCTAGATGGCTGGTGTAAAGCACACAATTCGGATAAACAGGCAGGAGCGAGCCCACGTAAAGATTTAAAAACTAGCAACAAGATTTTAAAATCAATTCGAAAACTGATGGACAGCCAGTGTAAAGAAGCTAATATTGGAGAAACAGAATCAGACTTTCTTGCCCCAACCAGAAAGCGAGCGGCAGCATTCTGGACCAACTGTAACCTGCAAATCAGAGATTTGCTAATCCCAGAATACAGTGAGTTGCAGTAATCGAGGTGAGAAAAGATAAAAGCAGGAGTAGCTTTCTCAAGATCCCTAGAAGATAAAAAAGGCTTGATTTTACCTAATAGACCAAGCTGGAAAAAGCAACTCTTGACTACAGAATTTACTTGTTTCTCAAAAGAGAGGTTACTGTCAAAGATAACACCAAGATTGCAGACTTGAGGTTTGCAAAAGACAGAGAAAGAGCTGAGAAGTCCAAGACCGATTTGGGCTTTAGCTGATGTTACCACTATAAGCACCTCCATTTTATTTTGATTTAGATCAAGAAAATTATTAGCCATCCAAGATCTTAGTTCAGAAAGACAGTTGTGCAGTTGATTCATTGCAGAGTTGTAGACGGGAATATAAACCTGAATATCATCAGCATAGCAGTGAAAAGAAATGTTAAATTTCCTAAAGATAGCTCCAAAAGGATGAAGGTATATAGAGAATAAAATAGGAGCCAAAATGGATCCCTGAGGAACACCATATTTAAGAGGAGCAGTAGATGAAAAAGAGGAATTTAAAGTCACTGAAAAGTGTCTACCAGTTAGATATGACCTGAACCAGTTAAGAGCAGCCCCTTTAAGTCCAACAAGATGTTCAAGCTGCAACAGCAATATCTCACGGTCAATAGTGTCAAAGGCAGCGGACAGGTCAAGGAGAACAAGGACTGCAGCGTCACCCAAGTCAGTAATAATAGAGATGTCATTGAATACTTTAAGGAGGGCCGTCTCAACACCATGATAACACCTAAAGCCAGATTGGTAGATCTCAAATAAATGATTGGAGTTAAGATGATCAACCAATTGATTATAAATAATTCTTTCTAATATTTTAGCCAGAAATGGCAATTGGGAAATCAGGCGAAAATTGGCTAAAACTCCAGGATCTAATTCTGCCTTTTTTAGACAGGGACGTATCGCAGCATGTTTAAAAAATGAGGGCACAACCCCCTGACTAATAGAACCATTGATAATGGCTAGTAAAGATGGACCCAAAACATCAAAGGCTTCCACTACGAGGTGTGATGGTACAATATCACGAGGACTGGGAGCTGGTTTAAGGATGTCAATAGTTCTTTTAAACTGTGAAAGTGAGACAGGATCAAAATGGCCTGTAATTGCCTTTACTTCACTATAGGCACATAGACTTGTTTTGCTCGACTGGAAGAATCCTAACTCACCTCTGTTAAGTCAGTGGGAAACTGATGTTATATATTATCTGAAACTGGAAAAAATGAAATTCTCACTTATAGGATCGGTGCAAAACTTTTTCAAAACCTGGCAGGATCAAATCAATAACATTTTAGAATAAGCATTTAAATTGTGCAAGTGGATTCTCACTCCTCTTTTTTATTCTATTTATTTTTATTCATTTATTTATTTACATATTTTTACTATTATTGAACTTTTACTCTGCTGGCCTAGCGCTCTTTCTCATGGGAGTTGATTTGCTTCGAGCCTGGTTTTGTTAAACTTGACTTGCTTATATGGAATGTAATTTGAGTTTAATAAAATCAATAAAATGTTAAAAAAAAAGCAAATGCTTTTGATTTATTAACACACAAGAAATAAAACTTTTACAAACGGCGCCTATCTCTATTCCTCTCAGTTGCTATCTATCTCTGTTTTGATACCCCTTCTGTTTATATACAGTGCATCTGGAAAGTATTCTCAGCGCTTCATCACTTTCTCCACATTTTGTTATGTTACAGCCTTATTCCAAAATGGATTAAATTCATTTTTTTCCTCAGAATTCTACACACAACACCCCATAATGACAACATGAAAAAAGTTTACTTGAGCTTTTTGCAAATTTATTAAAAATAAAAAAACTGAGAAATCCCATGTCCATAAGTATTCACAGCCTTTGCTCAATACTTTGTCGATGCCCCTTTGGCAGCAATTCTAGCCTCAAGTCTTGTTGAATATGATGCCACAAGCTTGGCACACCTATCCTTGGCCAGTTTGGCCCATTCCTCTTTGCAGCACCTCTCAAGCTCCATCAGGTTGGATGGGAAGCGTCGGTGCACAGCCATTTTAAGATCTCTCCAGAGATGTTCAATCGGATTCAAGTCTGGGCTCTGGCTGGGCCACTCAAGGACATTCACAGAGTTGTCCTGAAGCCACTCCTTTGATATCTTGGCTGTGTGCTTAGGGTCGTTGTCCTGCTGAAAGATGAACCGTCGCCCCAGTCTGAGGTCAAGAGCGCTCTGGAGCAGGTTTTCATCCAGGATATCTCTGTGCATTGCTGCAGTCATCTTTCCCTTTATCCTGACTGGTCTCCCAGTCCCTGCCACTTAAAAACATCCCCACAGCATGATGCTGCCACCACCATGCTTCAATGTAGGGATGGTATTGTCCTGGTGATGAGCGGTGCCTGGTTTCCTCCAAACGTGACGCCTGGCATTCACACCAAAGTGTTCAATCTTTGTCTCATCAGACCAGAGAATTTTCTTTCTCATGGTCTGAGAGTCCTTCAGGTGCCTTTTGGCAAACTGCAGGCGGGCTGCCATGTGCCTTTTACTAAGGAGTGGCTTCCGTCTGGCCACTCTACTATACAGGCCTGATTGGTGGATTGCTGCAGAGATGGTTGTCCTTCTGGAAGGTTCTCCTCTCTCCACAGAGGACCTCTGGAGCACTGACAGAGTGACCATCAGGTTCTTGGTCACCTCCCTGACTAAGGCCCTTCTCCCCCAATCGCTCAGTTTAGATGGCCGGCCAGCTCTAGGAAGAGTCCTGGTGGTTTCGAACTTCTTCCACTTACGGATGATGGAGGCTACTGTGTTCATTGGGACCTTCAAAGAAGCACAAATTTTTCTGTAACCTTCCCCAGATTTGTGCCTCGAGACAATCCTGTCTCGGAGGTCTACAGACAATTCCTTTGACTTCATGCTTGGTTTGTGCTCTTACATGAACTGTCAACTGTGGGACCTTCTATAGACAGGTGTGTGCCTTTCCAAATCATGTCCAGTCAACTGAATTTACCACAGGTGGACTCCAATGAAGCTGCAGAAACATCTCAAGGATGATCAGGGGAAACAGGATGGACCTGAGCTCGATTTTGAGCTTCATGGCAAAGGCTGTGAATACTTAAATACATGTGCTTTCTCAGTTTTTTTATTTTTAATAAATTTGCAAAAATCTCAAGTAAACTTTTTTCACGTTGTCATTATGGGGTGTTGTGTGTAGAATTCTGAGGAAAAAAATGAATTTAATCCATTTTGGAATAAGGCTGTAACATAACAAAATGTGGAAAAAGTGATGAAGAGCTGGGAATACTTTCCGGGTGCACTGTAGGTGTAGTAAAAGACAAGCAGGAGTTAAGTTACACATAAAACAATGTATTATTGGTAATATTCATAAATAATAAAGTACATTTGAATATTGGCAACCATACAACCTGATTAAATGGTGATGTGTAGTTCAGGCGGCATACAGACTTGTTAGTTACTCAGAATGTCTCTAGTTAAGGCATCATTGGTGATCAGCTTTCTTCAGAACAGGCCGTATGCCTGTTCCAATATGGCTGCCGAGCTGTGGGCTCCATTGTGTTGTCCTTTCAGTTCATCAGTTTGGTCTTCATCGGATGTTAGTAAGAGAGATAGAATGTGGTTGAGCAAGCAGATTTATAGATTCTCTGTCTAACCCCTAGAGCCAATAGGACATCATCGTACTTAAAGGCTTCTGATACAAGCCAATTCCAAACAGCCATACTTCAGACCAATGGGGGAAGGTAGACTGGCTTCCTTGTGGGGGTTGAAAGACTTTAGCAGAGAAATACTCGCCAAACTGGTTTAAGACACATCCTCCCCCAACTCTGTTGTAAAAGAGACCCATTCCTAAAGGTGGGGGGGGGGGGGGGGGGGGGGGTAAACATGAATGCTTCTCACTAATGTAACACTAAATTACATTGCTTTGCCTAAATTACAAGAAAAGACATACAAAATATTTATCAAGTTATATGCAAAATCTTACATCACAACAGATGTTTATGGCTGGATGTTGATTTAATCGAGCATTTAGGGCTGGAGAAAATGGAATGGAAGTGTGGGAAATCCCGCGTCTTCTTGAGAAATCCCCCCATGTTATATTTTTTGTCCATCTATATTTCCTCCCTTGTCCCTGATTTCCCCTTGACCTGGCAAGACTGGCTACTGCATATATTTATATTCACATTTATTTGCTTAGCAGATGCTTTTCTCCAAAGCAACTTACAAAACAGGTCAAAATAATGGAGTAAACATTGAGCTGGGGGACTGTCTGAGACAGGACAAGGGTAGAAAATTGGTCAACTCAAGTAAAATCCTCAGAACAAAACACAAGCGAGTTACATTTTCGTGGATATGAGAATCTACCAAAGCCATTATCATTAAGAGAGAAATTTACCAAACAAGAGAAATTTCAAACATTTTCTAAACACATCGAGGGAATCAGCAGTTTGAACAGGGAGCTCATTCCACCAGCCGGGAACTACACCTGAAAAGAGTCTGGACTGAGATGTGATGACCCACAGATGTGGCACCACCAGATGCCATTCATCAGCAGACCTGAGTGGGTGAGGAGTAAGTAGCAGAGGACCTCCCAGTGCCTCCACATACAGAGGTTCTGACCCATGGACTACTCTGTAGGCAAGCATCAAGGATGTGAATATGTGCAGTTACTGAAAACTAGCGTAGTGATCTGTAAAGAAGAGTGACAGGTGCCCACCTCGACTGGTTGAATGCCAGATGTGCTGCTGCATTTTGAATCAACTTCAATGGCTTTACAATGCATGCTGGTATCCCTGCCAGCAAGAGAGTTGCAGTAGACCAGATGTGATAAGGCCAAAGCCTGGACCAGAAGTTGTCCTGCATACTGCATTGGGCACAGTCTGATCTTGTGGATGTCATACAAAGTGAATCTTCAAGAACAAGAGGCAGCTGCAATGTGGTCAACGAAGGGCAGCTGGTCATTTATCACCACCCCAAGGTTGCGTACTGACCTGGTAGGAGTTAGCGATGATGAGCTGAGGTGAACAGAGATGGATGAGCTGGGATAGCCAAAAGATTGGTCTTTGCCAGGTTGAGCTGGTGATGGTGATCCTTCATCCAGGTTGCAATATCAGTGAGACATGAAGAGGCGCTTGTTGATACCATGTGGTCCTATGGACAGAATGACAGTTAGAGCTGCATATCATCGGCAGGGCACTGAGGTGAGAAACCATGGGACTGGATGTTAGGGCCTAGTGAGGAGGTGAATGGAGAAAACAGGAGAGGGCCCAACACCGATCCTTGGGGTATAACCATGCTTACCCATCTCCCCTCACCAGGACACATGGTAGGATGTGCCCAAGAGGTAGGCCTTCACACCACCTGAGGGCAGTCCTGGTGATGCAGGGGTCAGAGAGAGTGACAAGGTGCATCTGAAGGTTGACTGCATTGAAGGCAGAAGAGGGATCCAGATTTCTCTTACTAGAGAGCGCCCTCTACTGAATGTAACCTGTCCTGAGGTAAGTAATTGCACTACTTTACGACTTTTATTACTCAAGGTTCTGTGGCCTTACAACACACTTTGTAATGCCGTCTTATATCAAATGTGCCATTTTAAGGTAGCTGGAGTGGTTAAGTCCTTGGGCTTCAAGGTTGTGGGTTCAAATCCATGCATGGACACTCTAGTGACTATGAACAAGTCTCTTCTCTTACCTGTGTTCTAACTGGAAAAAGAAATGTAACCACAATTGTATCTCAGAGCTTGTAAGCCCCCCCCCCCCCCAGAATAAAGATGTCAGCCCAGTAAATGAATAAAATGTAAGGATAACAACGAAACCGATGGCTTTGTGTTGTCATTTCTGATGCTGTGCATTATGAAGGTTTCTATACTAAACTATGCAGTGCTTTGTGGAAGTGGTTGTCATTAAAAGTGACAAACAAAATAAAAATAACTCGTTCTCCAGACACACATATGTGTGCACCAACTAGGCAGAGCCAAGACCGGAGTGGCTTTTTTATTTTCACAAGGTGGAGTGCCAAGTGACTAACAGGCGCGGCTTGACGTCCAATTGCAACCAAAGAGTAGTCCTCGAACACCCCGGCCTGCCTGTGATAGGCGCCCGGCCCACACACCCACAGCCATGAACAAGTGAAACGTTCAAGCTGGCAGACACTTGTAGCCATGTTACGTAGACGGGTCACTTCAAAGTCCAGGCTTTGACTGATAAGAAGTTAACATGAGGTGATGTTTTTATAGTGCCTGCACACTCCTTGGTGCAATGATTATGATATACAGAGCTGCCTATAATATAACCTATAACCTTAAGCTGTACTATTATTATTATTATCATTTGATATTTGGCATTGTGACAGACAAACCGGCGTCCCAGACAGTATGGACCCCACTCCCTTACCTGGCCTGGAGGGAGCGACATTTCCTTTCCATGCCAGGACATGGAAGGATGTTACGACGACTACATAAGAAGTGGTATCCTTAAAACCCCTGAGCAGCACCCAGGATGAACTTGGGAACTTGGAAGGTCCACACAGTGGTCAACTGCCTGCTATGGACTGAGTGTTCCCCCCCCGTACACTGTGTGGCATCATTCCGTCTGGCAAGCCCCACTATGGAGGCCCAGCATGGAAGCTGTGGTCCCGTATAGGCCTGCCTTGTCGGGTTCTGTGGGGGCCACCAGGGGACCTCTTAGATATTGAAGTTACAAGGATCCGGAAATGCTTCCTAGGGGCACTATATTAAGCACCAGACGTACTTCCAGGTCTGGAGTTTTAAGACAGCCCACCACTCAACTCAGGAAGGGCTGAAGTCAAATGTGGAGGACAGCATGGAGGTGTACATAAAGAAAAGGAAGAGAAAGAACAGAGAGTTGTGCTGAAGACATTGTTTTAACTAAAAGCACTTTAGTTCAACTGGGACACTTGTGGTGAAGTTGTGTCTTGAGGGTTTAAGGGTCTGGTACCCCCCCTAGTGGCCACAATGTATATATTCATCCAAGATCACAGACACAGTTCCTGCGCTCTCAGCTCTTATAAATGTTTATCTTATCCTCACTTTAAGTTCCCAATAAAAGAAGACTTATGATGTCGAAATCTTATTGATGGGTGGAGTTGTGGCTTGAGGTAGACTGGCTTCCTTGCAGGGGTTGAAAGACTTTAGCAGAGAAATACTCGCCAAACTGGTTTAAGGCACATCCTCCCCCAACTCTGTCGTAAAATTCAAAGAGACCCATTCCTAAAAGGGGAACATGAATGCTTCTCACTAATGTAACACTAAATTACATTGCTTTGCCTAAATTACAAATAAAGACATATAAAATATTTATCAAGTTATATGCAAAATCTTACATCACAACAGCTGGTTATGGCTGGATGTTGATTTCATCGAGCATTTAGGGCTGGAGAAAATATGGAAGTGTGGGAAATCCCGCGTCTTCTTGAGACATCCCCCCATGTTATATTTTTTGTCCATCTATATTTCCTCCCTTGTCCCTGATTTCCCCTTGACCTGGAAAGACTGGCTACTGCATATATTTATATTCACATTTATTTGCGTAGCAGATGCTTTTCTTCAAAGCAACTTACAAAATAGGTCAAAATAATGGAGTAAACATCGAGCTGGGGGACTGTCCGAGACAGGACAAGGGTAGAAAATCGGTCAACTCAAGTGAAATCCTCAGAACAAAACACAAGCGAGTTACATTTTCGTAGACATGAGAATCTACCAAAGCCGTTATCATTAAGAGAGAAATTTCAAACATTTTCTAAACACATTGAGGGAATCAGCAGTTTGAACAGAGAGCTCATTCCACCAGCCGGGAGCTACACCTGAAAAGAGTCTGAACTGAGATGTGATGACCCACGGATGTGGCACCACCAGACGCCATTCATCAGCAGACCTGAGTGGGTGAGGAGTAGCAGAGGACCTCCCAGTGTCTCCACATACAGAGGTTCTGACCTATGGACTACTCTGTAGGCAAGCATCAAGGATGTGAACTTAATATGTGCAGTTACTGAAAACTAGCGTAGTGATCTGTAAAGAAGAGTGACAGGTGCCCACCTTGACTGGTTGAATGCCAGATGTGCTGCTGCATTTTGAATCAACTTCAGTGGCTTTACAATGCACGCTGGTATCCCTGCCAGCAAGAGAGTTGCAGTAGACCAGATGTGATAAGGCCAAAGCCTGGACCAGAAGTTGTCCTGCATACTGCATTGGGCACAGTCTGATCTTGTGGATGTCATACTAAGTGAATCTTTAAGAACAAGAGGCAACTGCAATGTGGTCAACGAGGGGCAGCTGGTCATTTCTCACCACCCCAAGGTGAGTTGTGGCTCTGAGGCTAAGTATCTGCACTGGCTATTCGGAAGGTTGCCGGTTCGAATCCTGTAAATTCCAAAAGAGACTCTGCTCTGTTGGGCCCTTGAGCAAGGCTCTTAACCTGCAACTGCTCCATCCTGGGTATGATGTTAATCTGCATCCAGCCCTGCATGTAAGCCCTCCAACCTGCAGGGAAAAACCTGGGGGTTGGTGGCAGAATTGGCACTCCAGCCACCATAAAAAACTCCCATTGTTCCATTCCATCTGAACTAGTGTGGTGCTGAGGTGTCACCCGTTGCATGGCTGCACTTAATCTGGGATTCTGAGTTGGTTTGTCGTGTGGTGGGAGCGGTAATGTGCTGTATCAGCGCCTGCTGCTAACCTCTCTCTTATTGATGAATTTGATCCCGAAGGGTTATCAACACAGGCAATCCTAGCACCGGGAAACGATGAAGTCAAACGAATGAATACGAAAATTGTCGTTCCGTTACATGGCAATGACATGTAAAATTTTAACAGGCGACAAGTACATCTTCCGCAGATAACATTAGAAACCAAAGGAGATCTTGATATGCCATTCATATTAAAATGTTTACAGTTTCCTGTTAGAACAGTTTTTACAAAGACAATTAACAAATCATAGGGACAAACATTTTAAAAAGTCGTTTATTAGAGAGAAAAAAATGAAACTCACTAATCATATGTTGCATTGTCACAATGAAAGTCCAAACACTGAATCAAAATTCAATGGAATATTGACAAAAAGTTAATTAAAAAATTGTTTTGACTGAAGTTTTACAGTAAAAGTGTAAGTTTAAAAAGTATTTGCGTGCTAATTTTAAAGCCAAACAGAATGAAAACGTATAACGCAACGAATACCTCTAATGCAACATCCATCCATCCATCCATCCATTTTCCAACCCGCTGAATCCGAACACAGGGTCACGGGGGTCTGCTGGAGCCAATCCCAGCCAACACAGGGCACAAGGCAGGAACCAATCCTGGGCAGGGTGCCAACCCACCGCAGGACACACACAAACACACCCACACACCAAGCACACACTAGGGCCAATTTAGAATCGCCAATCCACCCAACCTGCATGTCTTTGGACTGTGGGAGGAAACCGGAGCGCCCGGAGGAAACCCACGCAGACACGGGGAGAACATGCAAACTCCACGCAGGGAGGACCCGGGAAGCGAACCCGGGTCCCCAGGTCTCCCAACTGCGAGGCAGCAGCGCTACCCACTGCGCCACCGTGCTCTAATGCAACATGAAACATAATTTACTTTCAATTTATTACGTTTTACTTTTTTTAATATGTTTAATTACTCGCTGTAATGTAAAATAGTTAGTTCTATTATGCATATGTAACAATTCCCATGAAAATAACAATCTGTTTAAATTGTACATCCACTTCCCCATACGCGAGCGGCAGAGCTGTGAAGTGGCTAGCATGTAGCACCCGCCCGGGGGTTGGCGAGTGAAGTGAGCAGCGGGCAGAGCCCCCTAGTTGTTCTAAAAAATAATTTTAAGAGAGAATAAAAGTGTACAGTTCCTAACAACCACAATGGTGAAAGGGTCAAATACTGAGGTTTGAATTAACCATCAAACCAACCTACTATGTAGGGTTGAAAATCGTGGGTAATTAACCAAAATCAATAAAAAAAAATACACCGAGATACATCAAGTAATGAACGAGTTTTTGATTTAGGCTTCATTTTCCATATTTGATGACCTAAGAGAAGGTTTATGGATGTGGTGAGAGAGGACATGCAAGTGGTGGGTGTAACAGAACAAGATGATAAGGACAGAAAGATATGGAAGAAGATGATCCACTGTGGCGACCCCTAACAGGAGCAGCCGAAAGAAGAAGAAGATGACCAATGGACAAATTTAACGAGTTAAAAACTACCAGTATGGCATAACATTAAGGTGAGACTGAATTAATTAAATTAATTTAGTTTTTCTAGTCACTTCTCCAAAGACTCAGCTTTCACAAAGACAGCAGGGAGATGAGATAGGATCGGGGTCCACCTGGCACCCCGATTATTGCCGGGCAAATAAACAAAAGTAAAGAAAAAGGTTGAAAAACGCTGTCCTCAGTTGAGTTCCACCATGTTCTGAACACAAAAACTTAACAACAACCTGAAGCAGCCATTTGTTATCCAGATGCATGAATAAAATAGAAGCATGCAAAAAACACAGCCAAGGTTAGCCAAGATATATCCTGACGCCAAGGTGGAAACAACTTGAGGAAGACGTCAAAAGTGGAAAAGAACGACACGTACATGGGAGCTCTCAAGGCCTCGAGCTGCTGAAGACATTGAAAAGCTGCCACTTGACCAGCCGACTGCTAAGCAACACTCAGTGTCTGTCAGATCCACCTGAATTGGCAAACGGGAAAACAAATGAGGGTAGAAGAGTGGTAGGCCAAAATGAATTTCACATCAGTGAAAAAGAACGTGTCTCACAGCAAGTGACAGATGCAAACGATAAGCCAAAAAAAATAATCGATGAAAGCCGACGAAAAGGAAATAATGGCAGCCAGATCTTGGTTTTCACACTGAGGAAACCACTTTCATCCATCCACATAACTCATCCACCATCCATCTTCTCCAAAGTTTTGTAGCTGTTACAAACCTTAGGAGCAGGAGACGAAATATTGGAATTCCACATGTTACTTGAATGAGTGTCTGAAATAAAATATCTAGCAAAAGGCAAAGTTAATCACACTGCAGGGATGCTGGAGAAAAAAAGATGGATGTGCGATACTTTATAAATATTTTAAATGCTGAGGTGCAGATGGGTATGCTGTTAATGTTAATGATGTTACAATAAATGAAGATTGATTGATAACCAAGTAATTAATAAACAAACACTACGCTTTTTTAACCAGACCGTCACTTCTTTTCATTATCCTTTCAGTCAGATCAGTATATTTTATTTAACAGGTAGAAAATTCTTTGTTAGTTGTGGTGATTACTGCTCAGAGATCCATGATCTATACATATAAAAGGCAAAGCCCTCACTGATTCATCACTAATTCTCCCACTTTCCTTATAGGTGGGAAGCTGAAATTTGTTCAATGCTCATTCCTTGCAGTGTACTTACAAAAGTTAGGTATGTTTCATGTCCTATTCCAACAAACAAGGGGGGGGGGAATGAGTGTACCCTCTAAACTGTACAGTATATACAGATTGGGGAAACCCCTCCCCACTATTTCTGTGACGTCCAATATACGTAGGAAGCCCAAATTTCCCATTGCTCATCCTTTACGCTGTACTTACAAAGGTTAAGTATGTTTCATTTCGCACCCTGCCCCGTAACGAACTTTCAAAAATAATGTCTTTTTTTTGGCGGTTCTCACCATTATGCCGTAAGAAACTTTCGGAACTGATCACTCCTTTTGGCGGTTTCATTCCTTATTTCCATTAACAAACGATTTATTTCACGGCAGGGCCGCCCCCGATCCCCCATCCTTTTTCCACACGGCCGCTGTCTGCGCACCTATCACGTGGTTGGCTCTCTGCCTAAAAATGTGCATTTCTCATATACAGTTTACAGTCATAAATTAAACTCTTTACAATCATCAAATTCACTCTCAATACTAAAATAAGCCTAAGACAATTACATTGACAATCATGTTATGTTATTTTTAAACGGTTTCCTTTTCTTTTTCATAACTTCTTTAACACACTACTTCTCCGCTACAAAGCACAGGTATTTTGCTAGTATTATATACGGTGTACCAGAAGATATTCTGGGCCTGCTGTTATTTTCAATGTACATGCTCCCACTTTACCTCAGAACACAAGGTGAGATATCACAGCCATGCAGATGACACACAGCTTTACTTATCTATACAAATGGACACCCCTGGCTCTCTGACCCAAAGTCTGACATGTATTTCTGAATGAATGAGTAGTTATTTCCTGAACCTAAATAAGGAAAAAACAGAAACTGTAGTCTTTAATAAAAATGAAAAATAATGAGGTGTCACACGCATGCGCATTGGAGGCAGCTTAAAGACTTAAATGATGGTAATTCCTCACTAGAACACAAGAGGGCGCTGTCAATATTAATACCATATCTCTTCCTCTCTCTGCAGACTGGAAGATTGATGGCTTTTACACTCTTGACGTCACTTCTGGTGCCTGCCTGCATGGACCCACCTCTTCCTGCCTATATGTATATACAGTATATTGTGAAATAACCAGCCGACACACAACAAAGGTTTAAGTTTGCATACAATGTGTACAAGTTAAAGTCCAAAACAGAACTGACCCAAGTATGGAGGATGAATGGTTTTTATAGGCTGTTCAAAAGAACTGACGTCCACAGGGATGGGATAGTAAGTGAAGTCTTTGGAGAGTAATCGGATGCAGGCAGTATTTCTCGTGCTTGGTCTGTGGAGAGAAAAGAGAGAGGTTCAGTGCACCCCACCGCTCCCTGACCTGGCATGGAATTGACTTTTTCTGGTCCCTTTGGTTGATTTCCAAGTGCATGTATGTGATTTTACAGTCATATGAAAAGTTTGGGAACCCCTCTTAATTCTTTGGATTTTTGTTTATCATTGGCTGACCTTTCAAAAGTAGCAACTTCCTTTTAATATATGACATGCCTTATGGAAACAGTAGGATTTCAGCAGTGACATTAACTTTATTGGATTAACAGAAAATATGCAATATGCATCATAAAATTAGACAGATGCATAAATGTTGGCACCCCAACAGAGATATAACATCAATACTGAGCCTCCTTTTGGCCTCTAGACGCTGTCCTCCTACAGCCTTTGATGAGTGTCTGGATTCTGGATGGAGGTATTTCTGACCATTCTTCCATACAAAACCTCTCCAGTTCAGTTCTAATTTGATGGCTGCCGAGCATGGACATCCTGCTTCAAATCATCCCATAGATTTTCGATGATTTTCAAGTCAGGGGACTGTGATGACCATTCCAGAACATTGTACTTCTCCCTCTGCATGAATGCCTTTGTAGATTTCCAACTGTGTTTTGGGTCATTGTCTTGCTGGAATATCCACCCCCTGCGTAACTTCAACTTTGTGACTGACGCTTGAACATTATCTGGAAGAATTTGTTGATATTGGGTTGAATTCATCTGACCCTCAACTTTAACAAGGGCCCCAGTCCCTGAACTAGCCACACAGCCCCACAGCATGATGGAACCGCCACCAAATTTGACAGTAGGTAGCAGGTGTTTTTCTTGGAATGTGATGTTGTTCTTCTGCCATGCAAAGCACTTTTTCTTATGACCAAATAACTCCATTTTTGTCTCATCAGTCCAAAGCACTTTGTTCCAAAATGAATCTGGCTTGTCTAAATGAGCATTGGCATACAACAGGCGACTCTTGGTTGTGGCGTGAGTGCAGAAAGGGCTTCTTTCTCATCACCCTGCCATACAGATGTTCATTCTACAATTCTGTGCAATTTGCAGAGAGATGTACAGATACACCATCTGCAGCAAGATGTTCTCGCAGGTCTTTGGAGGTGATCTGTGGGTTGTCTGTCACCATTCTCACAATCCTGCTCATATGCCGCTCCTGTATTTTTCTTGGCCTGCCAGACCTGCTGGTGTTTAACAGCAACTGTGCCTGTGGCCTTCCATTTCCTGATTCCATTCCTTACAGTTGAAACTTACAGTTTAAACCTCTCAGATAGCTTTTTGTAGCCTTCCTCTAAACCATGCCATCAAATTTACCGGAACTGGAGAGATTATGTATGGAAGAATGCTCAAAAATACCTCCATCCAGAATCCAGACACTCATTAAAGGCTATAGGCTGTTATATTTGTAAAAGGAGGCTCAACTAAGTATTGATGTCATATCTCTGTTGGGGTGCCCAAATTTATGCACCTGTCTAATTTTGTTATGATGCATATTGCATATTTTCTGTTAATCCAGTAAACTTAATGTCACTGCTGAAATCCTACTGTGTCCATAAGGCATGTCAGATATTAAAAGGAAGTTGATACTTTGAAAGCTCAGCCAATGAGAAACAAAAATCCAAAGAACTAATAAGGGTTCCCAAACTTTTTCATATGACTATATATTATATTATATATATATATATATATATTGTCACGCACGCGCGATTAGGGAGCCGCGGAACAATCTAAACTGTAACGCGAAAGCATATACCAGACAGGAATGGCGGAGTACTAACCTTTCTCTCTTTATTTTCAACAGAAAGAAAGACACAACAATGAATCTTCCTGAACACGGATTCTCAACACGCCACTTCCGCCTTCCCTCTGTCTCACCCCGATGACGTCAGCAATCCCATCATCCATCTTGGTTTCTTCCCATCAGCACATTCAACCATTTCCGGTCCCCCTTCATAAATGTTCCCCCCATCCGCCATGATGGCGGACGGTGTTATGAAATTTGTACTGTTTATTATCAAACTTCTGCACCTTTCCTACAGTATACGGGGCCGGAAATCCTCAAACCTTTATCTGCTCTCTTGTGTCTTTTTACAATATATATATATATATATATATATATATATATATATACACACAGTATATTGCATAGTTTACTGTCAAATAATGCAAAGAGTACGCGACACGTGTTTCGCCCTCATTTGGGCTCATCAGGCGTACACACTCTACTGCTCCCCTCTCAGGGATCAAACCTCGGCATCAGAGATGAATCCCCTTTACGCTGCACCATGGCATGTGGTTCATTTATTTGACAGCCTGTAGGTCCAGAGTAATTACATTCACTGCGTTCATAGTCTGAGTCCTGACCTGAATTGCGTGGGTGGTTACCTACCAGGTAACACTTCTGGTTGGTCTGCCATTCGGCAAACATCTGCCATGGTGCCCTCTTCATTTGCGAGAAGCAGATCATGGAATGTTGCATAGTTTACTGTCGGGATCGAACCCGAGGGGAGCAGTAGAGTGTGTACGCCCGATGAGCCCAAATGTGGGCAAAACACATGTTGCGTACTCTTCGCATTATTTGACAGCAGGACGGTGACAGCAGTCTGTTGCTGAAGTTGCTCCTCTGTCTGGAGATGATCCTGTTCAGTGGATTCTCCATGATTGACAGGAGTCTGCTCAGAGCCCATTGCTCTGCCACAGATGTCAAACTGTCCAGCTCCATGCCTACAATAGAGCCTGCCTTCCTCACCAGTTTGTCCAGGCGTGAGGTGTCCCTCTTCTTTATGCTGCCTCTCCAGCACACCACCGCGTAGAAGAGGGCGCTCACCATAACCGTCTGATAGAACATCTGTAGCATCTTATTGCAGATGTTGAAGGACACCAGCCTTCTAAGACAGTATAGTCGGCTCTGTCCTCTCTTGCACAGAGCATCAGTATTGGCAGTCCAGTTCAGTTTATCATCCAGCTGCACTCCCAGGTATTTATAGGTCTGCACCCTCTGCACACAGTCACCTCTGATGATCACGGGGTCCATGAGGGGCCTGGTCCTCCTTAAATCCACCACCAGCTCCTTGGTTTTGCTGGTGTTCAGTTGTAGGTGGTTTGTGTCGCACCATTTAACACAGTCCTTGAGTAGGTTTCTATAGTCCTACCTATACTACACATTCACCATTCAAGACCCTTAATTCAGTATTGCTTATCCTGTGTAGGCTTATGGATGGGATGAGATGAGAGTGCGCAGGAGTGAATGAGGGACTGTGTCTGTTAAAGTGTGCGAGTCGTGTTTCTTTGTTACAGCTTACTGGCGCTGTCAGATTTCGGCCCATTGTTGAAGATTTTCAGTTATGTTGATCACCCAACGTCCCTGGCAGTCCACACTCCACACTCCTAGCTGAGAACCGCCACCTTCTTAGAGCTCTGGTCCTTTGCTGCCTGTCATCTCCAGCTGCTGCCACACTCTTCAGATCAGAGCATGATGGGTTCTCAGAAGCTGGCATTCGCTGTGCTCCCTCACTTGCAGACAGCATTTCAGTGGATTCACACCTGCACTGCTGTAGACTCTGGAGAGCATTGTTTTTTTTTTTTTTTTTTTTGGCATCACCTTGATCAGCAAAATGTGGGAAGAGGATTACGACACAGAGCAGTAAGTGTTCATGGGGATGAGTGGGCTATTAGAATAAAAGAGGCTGGGACTGTGGGAGCTGCTCAAGCAGAGCAGGGACAGGCTGATGACATCCTTCTGTAACAAAGCATAAGCCTGCTTTAAAAATGCAGAATGCGCTGAGGTGACTTATCAGCAGTACCAATGACTTGCAGTGTATTATCTTTGTAAATATATTTTTGTTATTTTAGCCGTGCTACCCATCTAAGCAACGGCAGAAAACTAACTAATCAAATGTAGATCTCAGCGTTAACATTTGCAGTGCATTTTGTTATGTATGCAATAATAAAATGAATTGCATTTGTCATTCCAACAGATGGCACAGCATATACATTTGTTGCAATAAAATGTATTATTAACAATGCTCGTGATGCACCATCTGTTGGAATGACAAATGCAATGTATTTTATTACTACAAACGTGTATATGTCTCTGTTATATGCCATTTGGTAAGGGATTTGTAAAAGCAGTGTAAATGTTTGTGAGGCACCATCTATTGGAATGACAAATGCAATTCATTTTATTACTACAAATGTTTGTGATATGCCCTCTGTTGAAATGACAAGTGTAGTGTATTTGTTTCTGTTAAATGCCATTTCGTGACGCATTTGTAAAAATGGTGTTCGTGATTGTCAAGCACCAGCTGTTGGAATGAGAATGCATTTTATTACTACGAATTTCCAATTTTGTTTTTTATTACACCAAATTTCCCACTGGGGACAAATACAGGTTCATCTATCTATCTAAATTTTTGTGATGTGCCATCTGTTGGAATGACAAATGCAGTGCATATAACTCTCTTACATCCCATCTGGTATGGGATTCCTAAAAGCAGTGTTTATGATTGGGATGTGCCATCTTTGGGTATAACAGAGACACAGCCACACAGACACTTGTCTTTTTATTAAGTTGGACTAGAAACTAGAATGAAGTTTCCATTGGATAGCGCTTGTCTGTATTTTTATTTCACTCTTTAAGCTGTCTCTATATGAAACAGTGCTCATTTGTGCACACTGGTACTTTATATTTGGATTTATCAATTTGTGATCTATGTGGTTTTGAGATTTGTATTAAAAAATGGTCAGTTTTGGAGAAGAAGTGAGACCGGGACCTTTCTAGCAGACTCAGCAATCTGAAGTGACAGGGAGTCAAGGATGAGGTGCTTTACTGAGACCTTCACCTTTCTTTATTTTCAGATATTCTGTGATGGGCATAGGTGAGCTGGTCATATGGTGGCTTGTTTGTCTCATTATTGTTTGTCTCTTTTTCCTTAATTAGTAGCCAACTAAGGGGCCTGAGTCAAGTTAATTAAAACTAAAGCAAAAGAAGTTAATTAGCAGCAAAAATGGCTCACTAATAAAGAAGATGGTTAGAATGAAAACATGCAGCCACTGCGGCCCTTGAGGACTGGAGTTTGACACCTGTGATCTATAGTCTGTGGTGGGGAATGATGGGCCGAACCATACCTCCTGTTCAGGGAAACGTACTGCTAAACAGTCCCTTGTGCTGGCCTAGTAGATTTATATTTACATTTGTTCATTAAAGCTTACTTTAGCTTCCTGATGTGCCTAAAACAGAAGCAGAGTAATGAGCTTGGTAAACTGTACCAGTACAACCTGCATCTTTGTAACAGGCTACTAGATGTAATCAGAATAATAAGTTTAATGTCACTGTGCTCTGTGCAGACATTTTAAATCTGTTTTTTCTTTTCTTATCACATGCACAGCTGAGCCAGATTTAGTACAAAGGGGCTCAGCATTTAGAATTGCTAGGCCAAGCATAGGACAAGATAGACAAAGACAGCTGGAGGAATGTGCAGTCAGCCTGAAGACAGATGTATACTATTTTTCGTCTGTTAAGAGTCAGCATAAGATCTTCTTTCCTTGTTTGGAATTGGACTGTTTGCCTACATGGGGGCCTACACGTGGAGAAAACAGTATAAAAGACTTGGACAGCAGCCAAACACCTTTGAAGCCGACGGACGGATGGAAAATTACGTCATCCGATCTTAAAAATTCTTTCAGCGCGGCAACGAAAATGGGCTTGTCATTGGCTTCCTCGTCTGTTATGCTGCGTAAATCATCATTAAAGAAAGCTAAGTTATTTTCTCTTATGTGATTTCTTACCGCCATATCAATATGGGAGGGATATCGCCTCGCTATAATATATCTATTCAGGTTCAGGTTACTTAAAATGCCACAATTAAAAAGAACATATTCCAACCATCACCCCCTGCTGGATAGACTAGGTGTTAATATGAGGGATATCGAGAGAATTTGGGACCCTTTTTTCAGGTCTACTTAAGAAGAAGTCTAAAAATGAGACTGAGGTCCCCCTAGGGCCCTTCCACAGTAAAACAAACATCATGGGACAAATTCCCCATCACTCATTGGTCCAGAGTCCTGTCTTCAATTCAAAAGCTTGATGCCATCCAAACACACTTCTTGTCTGTGCACTACTCTGATTTTTCCAGAAGTATTTATTTAACTATATTTTAGTCAAAAAAGTGCATACATTTTGCAGATTGTGAGCACAGGACCAGATGACTTGACCTACAGATTATGTGACATGAGTGACCGTTTTTTTTTATTTTTTATTTTCATGGACATTTTTATACTGTTTGTTTTTGTCCAGTGTTGGCCTCCATAGGCACCTATTCTGTCAGAAGCTTTCTTGTCTCTATCCTCTGTGAAAACACGAGATTATTTTTCCTTAGCCATCACTGCAAACTGCATGGGATAGGTGGCATATTAAAATACAGTTAGCCCCTTCTGTATCCTGCAGATCAAAAATAAAAAAAATTCCAGAAAGTTGTAAAAAGCCAGACTTGAATTTGCCACACGCCAAGCACGATGCTGAATCCATGAGAATAAAGTGATGTGTTGGCATAACCTGCAGCAGCCTACCACCATTTCACAGGCCCTCAGTCTCTCTCCAGCCCTTGTTGTTCATCTCGTGTCTCATTTGTTTGCTACTTGCATTGTGTGCCCCATTGTGGCGCCTAAAAAAAAGCAATTAATTGCTCAAGACGAGAATAAAGTGGCTATCTCTCAATGAGAAAATCAAAACTTTAGATTTCTTTGAAAAGTGGCATGTCACTTGTTGAGGTAGGCCGTAAGGTCGGCAAGAATGAATCAGGCACTTGCACAATAAAGCAGAAAGAAACTGAAAATTCTGGAAGTGTTCGTGTTGCCTTTACAGAAGCAAAAATGTTCTCTCTAGTTTATGATACATCGCTTGCAAAGACTGAGAAAGAGTGAAGTGTGTGGCTAGAGGACATGGCACAGAAGTAAATTTACTTTTATTTGCTTGGCAGATGCTTTTATCCAAAGTGACTTACAAAAGAGGTAAGCATAATCGAGCACCATTAGGTTGGGGCCAAAATTTTTAAATGCCTTTCAGACAGCCTTGATGTCACAATCCTTACTAACCCACTAACAGCTGTGTTTGGTGGGCTCACAGAGGGGCTTAAAGTGGAGAAGGACAAACAAACTGTGATTGTCTTTACTTCACTATTGGCACGTAGACTTATCTTGCTCGACTGGAAGCAGAGGCGGCCTTAGGGGTGAGTGGGTCCCTAGGGCTGACCAAACCCATGCGGGGCCGGTTTTGTCAATTGTTTTACTGGTATGTGTGGACTGTATAAACTTGCGCGCGAATGTAATAAAAATAATGTTAACATACACCAGATTTTCTCATTACAGTATTCAGCTAAATTTTTCCAAGACATCACGCTGACTTTATCAAAATAAATGGAGAGTATAACATGACAAATCCGCTCGAACGGGACACCCAGACCTCAAAAAATCGGGGCCCCCTTAGGCGCAGGGCCTGGGGCAGTTGCACCATTTGCCAACCCCAAACGCTACTCTTGACTCACCTCTTTTAAGTCAGTGGGTAACTGACGTTATATACTGTTTAAAACTGGAAAAAAATCAGATTCTCACTTAGAGGATATGTTCAAAACTTTTTCAAAACCTGGCAGGATCTGATCAATAACATTTTAGAATAAGCATTTAAATTGAGGAAGCAGATTCTCTCCTCTCTTTTTTATTCTACTGATTTTTAATCATTAATTAAATCAATTTACTTATTTTTACTAGCTTAAAGTTTTGCTCAGCTGGCCCAGCTCTCTTGCTTGTATGACTTGCTTGTATGGAATGGTATTTGATTTTAATAAAATCGATAAAATGCTTAAAAAAAAGAAAGAAAGACATGCCGAGACTCTAGCCAATACCGTATTGGCCTCCAGAGGGAACGACAGGTATAGCTGTGTATCATCTGCATAGCACTGATAAGAGAACCCTTGGAATTGGATGATGGTGTACAGACAGACCCAGCACTGATTCCTGGGGCACCCCTGTGCATGTCTGATGTGCCCTGAGGGGCCTCATGCATAATGCCGTGCGTAGAATTCACACTAAAATATCGGAAATGTGCATATGCACAAAAAAATCCAGATGCATAAATCTGTGCGTACGCCAACTTCCACGTTCTTCCGCTCCATAAATCCTGGTCAGCGTGAAAAGTAATGCACATGCATGCGCCTGCTGCCCCATCCTGACTCCTCCCAGAATTACGCCTCTGTGAATATGCAAATCAATATGAATTGCCCCTTATGTTTTGCATTCTACGAAAAGACAATGGCAAAAGCACAGGGGAAAAAGAAGAATTTCAGCAATTACCAAATAGAGGCAAGGAAAAACATAGTATTTGTTGGTTTAAGCAGTGATGTAAACAACAAAAGGAAGTTGATTGAGTGACAGAGTGGTGGAGAAAGTCGAAAGTTCAAGTTCAGAAAGTCGCACAGTTACCAAAATAAATAAGCAGTGGTCAGATATAAAAGTCACCGTGAAAAGGCGAGTCGTAGCCCCACCGTCTGAGTGTCATATGGAAGCTTATTAGGGTACAGAGAAAGGAAAAAAAAATAGGGACACAGTGGAAAAAAATAATCTCGAAATTTCCACTTTAATCACATAGTTAATTTTGCCATTAAAGTAGAACGTCATAAACTTCATCTTAAAATCATTTACAAGTTTCTCAAATCCCATCATAACTAAAGTAGTACATTAAATCCTTCATATTCTGTGTGCTCTGCTATGTACTCTGTGTGTGTGAATCACTATGTTCTTCTTAAATGGTCTTTCTCTTCTGGCGACAGGACACAGAATACATTATATTCATGATATTCCAACTTTCTGAACAATTAAAATACTAAGATGTATACTTGATATCATTTTCATTTTTCATGATGATAGGAATTAAAGCATGTTATTAAACATGGGGACACGGTGACAGAGTGTTAGTGACGAGCTGGCGCCCTGTCCAGAGATTGTTCCTGCCTCATGCAAGATGCTTGCTGCACTGTGTGCGACCTTTATTGCAGCAGTACTGTCTCTGTCAAACGTACTAACCCTGAATTCCTGTCCTTTCATTTGTGGAGACAGGCTCGGACACAGACAGGCAGATACGTTCATGTCACCCAGCACACGTTTATTTACAGTATTATATACAGTCCTACTGTGCTCACAGACCCCAAAGACCCCAAAGTCCTGGCCTCTCAACAATGCCTTCTCTCTCTTCAGGCCGCCTCCTTGCCGTCCTCCCGACACCATCTTTCTTCCTCCCGACTCTTGTCCATGACTGGAGGGAGGCGGCCCCTTTTATACACACCCGGATGTGCTCCAGGTGCTCCCCGGCAATCTTCCACCGGCACTCCCCAGTGTGGCGGAAGTGTCGGCTGTGTACCCAGAAGCACTCCGGGTGTCCCTTCTTCTCTTCCCCCCAGCACTTGAATGAGCCCTCCTCCTGTCCTCCTGGGCGTCCCGGCCGGGCGTGAGCCCCGTCCAGGTGCTACACATTTCTTTTTCCAAATAACCAATCGCCCCAGCAAGCATACAGTGCGAGTCAGGAACCAATTCCTGAACAGGGCGCCAGCTCATCGTTACCACTGCACCACTGAGTCCTTGTATATTTAATCATTAACAATATACATTATTTAACTGAAGTTAAAAGTTTATCTGTATAATGTAATATATATACTGCATTTCATCTTAAAAATGATATCAAGAGCTCCAAGAAGACAGCGCTTGGAAATCTAAATCGACTTAGAAGCTTGATGTCATCATCTGTAAATACGCGCTCTCTTCTATTGAATTGAACTAAATTCCTTTAGTGTTATTGTATGATACAATGAGATTCAATATGCAAGTCTTCCATAAACTAATTTTCCTATAAAATGGTAAAATAACAACAACAACAATAATAATAATAGGATAAAAGACAATGAAAAATATACTATATGAAAGCATCAGTGGCTCAGGTTGTGCAATATTACAACTGTAATGCAAGTTTACAGTGAGGCAATTGTACTTATAAGTAAAAACAGTTCTACCAGGAGCACTTGATGGACTGATTGAGTGCGTTTATATCTCTTGGGATGAAACTGTTTCTGAACCGCGACGTCCAAACAGAAAAGGCTTTGAAGCATTTGCCGAATGGAAGAAGTTCAAATAGACTGTATGCATGGCTGAGACAGCATGTGCTAGAAGCTGTACCCCGAGAATTGACACAATCTGCTGTAGAGCTCTCCCATCACTGCTGTACAGCTGTGAAGCCACATTCAGATACAGTGGGTTAAAATACTCCACGTGGTGCACTGAGAGTAACAACGCTAAAGTGGCTATGGTATTTGGAATAGTTTGGCCATTCAGTGCACCATTATATGGTGACAGGTTGATTACAATCAGATACCTTGAACTAAAAAAAACGATACACTGTTAATTTCAGTGTATTGATAAAGCCGTGTCAGGGATGTGAATCTAAAAAATAAAGGGAAGCCACACAGGAACAGTAGCACTGCTTTGACGCTGGGTGCCACCATTTTACAAAACCGAGTAGAGAACTTGCTCAAGGGATAGGGCTGGTGTGAAAATGTGTGTGGCTTTACGGCAAGTTTAGTTTTTATACATTGCGATGTTAGCATGGAAACGGGCATATGCAACATTTTTGTGTATACACACCATTTATACATGAGGCCTCAGGACACACTGTTAGGATCTTCCTGAGATGTAGGACTCAAACCATCCGAGAGCAGTCTCAGTAATGCCAAGGTCAGAGAGGGTGGCAAGAAGGATGTCGTGGTTGACCCCGTATATGGCAAAATTTCATGGAATAAAGTACTCAGCCTCTATGAGCACTACTGTGAGGGGCTGGATGAGAGTGACAGGAATGAGTTTGAGGCCTGTAGGAAATGGCTGGCTAGCCATGTAAAGTGTTACAACCTCATGAATTTAAAGATCACAGGAGGATTGGCATTGGCTGATTTATTAGGTGTTATAAGTAATTTAGAGATGATTTAAGGTAAACGGGATGTTCAGTTGTGTTTCAAACACGAATTCTGAAGAATGGAATGAATTCAGCTGGATCAGATTTGTTAACAGGTTTCGTAAAAAGGTTAATTGTGGCCAGAGACTTTGTAATAATCTCCTCTCAATCTCTAAACTCTACGCACCTTTGTGTTTATGTCTAAAATTCATTTTCATCTGTCACTTCCATAATTCCATCTGTGTTCTTATGGAAATCATAGGATCCTACATGGAACGCCATTCAGATGTCATGTACTAAGGGCACCAAGCTTTCTCTATACTCCAATGCCAAAGCCAAGGATAAGTTGTGAACTTCACATGTGCTCTCTGAACTTCTTTAATTACTTTTGTTTTACTTTTGACAGCCATGGAGTTGGAAGAAAAAGAGACTATTCCCCAGTGTCCTGGAGCGAGTATTTTGAGATGATGGATGATGTGGTCATTGGATCAGGAGACAACAAAGATATATCCTTTAGAAATATCTGATGGAGTGAACAAATGAATGAGGAGCAAATGAGCTGAAGCTGGTGTAGCAGAGAGGGGGTAACCATAGAGACAGTGCCAAGGGTGGCCAAACTGGCAATGCCCACCATAACAAATTGATGAGATTTGGTTAAATAGTTTAGGCCCAGTGCACCATGTGGGTTCATCTCCCATAATTCACTTTACCTTTGATTTTTTAATGGGGGTGAGCTACCTTCTAGAAGAAAACAATTTTAATCATTGACATGATATGAAAACCATGACTGGCACATTCTTCACTTGAAATGTGGCAATTTTGTGAAGAATTTGCACTAAATCTTTTACCACTTTTTTCAGTTGATGTTGCAATGGCAGGTAGAAGTGAATCCTGATGTTTTGAATTATGTTTCCTGCAACCTTTTTGAGTTATCTTGGTCCCCATTTGTGGTTTATTGTGCATTGGACAACACAGATATACGTTTGTTTGTAGATTCAGAATATTTCTCATGATGTTAGAAATCATATACAAAGTTCTGTATTGGCATTATTGTTCATCTATTGTCACACATGCACACCATAGAGCTCCCCAATCAGCTCAGCCGATTCTTTCCACTCTGTTTTAGTATGCAAAATATGAGACATCAGACAGAGGAGCTTCTCTTCCGTTTGTGAGGTTCAAAAAATGTGTGCTCCTTATTTCTCTTCGCTCCATTCTATGCATTGTACTTCCGGATGAGCATTCATTGGTTCTCACACATATATACTGTAGTCCGCTCCTACAACTAACAAAAAAGTCAAACCGGTTTCATTTTATTCTTGCCAGTTGCAGACTATTTGGTCTCAGTCCTTAGAAATGTCACATTAGATGATCAGCTTCACGGGAGTAGGTTGCCAACTGGAAATGATTATGTAAATGAAGGAGCCAAGGGAAGCAGTTCCACTACTGGGCGTGAGGGGCTGCTGTCGCCAAATGGCCTAATCTTCTTTATTCACAGTCCAGAAAACACGCCCAGTGAGGGCAATCAAGCCCAACAGCAAGGTCAGAAGAAATTCCCGCCCCTTCTGGCCTCGGGCACATAAGAACCGGAAACCCGGGAAGGTGGTGTTGTCTTCAGAGGAGTTTGTAGGAGAGAGGATGAACGATTACCTGCTACATTAACTGTTTAATTTCAGTTCTTTAAAGCCTGCGTTCACTTTCTGGGCCCTTTTATGCTACCATTTTATTCTTTATGAGCTAAAAAGTATAAGAGGTTACCAAGGTGGTACCCCGTAATTTCTCATTGTCTCCCCAGCTTCCTGGCCTCCAGCCACACTATGTAAAGTGGGCTCTTAAAGTATTCAGACCCCCTCACTTTCTGCGCTCTTTATTGTTGTAAAAGAGAGACAAAAGGCAGAAAATGTTTTGGGGGAATCCACCCCGTAAATTGCTACACCTTTACAAGGAAAACACCAGTAATTCGGCAGAATAGTCAAAATAGAGACTATCCAACAAAAGACTGAAAAAATAAGGGTTATCCTGCTGGTTTAAGAAGTCAATAGGCAGGAAGAGGCAGGACAAAGGAAACAAGCACAGGAAATGAGGTCATCAAGAGGCATGGCGAGGAAGAGGAAGAAGAGGATTAACTTTGGTTATTGTCTTCAGAGGATCTGCAAAAGGGGAAGAAGAAGTGTTAGTACACTCGTTTGATCCCGGTCCCGGTAATTTAATCTTAGTAAGACCCCTGTGCTTCCTTCGAAGCGCACATGCGTAACACTGTGTTGTCCATTTAATTTTCAATGGATAAATTTGCTATTTGTGCCCTTTCCTCCACTCAATAACCCATAATGACAAAGGAGGAGAGGTTGGGAGTGCTCCAGTCACCCCAACCTGACACCGGCAGGCAGACACACAAATTCCAGGGTGAACACATGTTTATTCCCATGGGAAGCTCTTTTTGCTCACTCCCCACGACACAACACAGTACAACACTAAGCACAGTGTACAATGCAGCACTCTGCCTTTCTTTTCTTCTTCTCTCTCTTTCTGCCTTTACTTGTCCGTAGCAAGCTTTATCCTCTTCCTCACAACTCTGGCCTCAGATAGATAGATAGATACCGTAAATACCCGCATATAGGACGCACTTTTTTTCTTAAGAAGTAGGCCTAAAAACCAAGGTGCGTCTTATACATGGATACTTTTATTACAAAAATTATAAATCTATATATATAATTCACCGAGCCCCGCCCACCAACAATTCACTACGCATGACACGACAGAGCCCCGCCCGCCAAATCTAACTCTCCTCCTACCACACTTGCAAACTGTTTTACACGCTGCACACAGCGATTCCCAAACATGATTACGGTACCCTTCTCCTGCCATACTTGCAAACTGTTTTACACGCTGCACACAGCGATTCCCAGTTCCCGTGTTCTTTCGCGTACGTGATCACTTCCAGTTTAAACTTTGCAGTATAGCTCTGTCGTGTTGTCTTCGCCATGTTGACTGGGTAATAATGAACAGCTACCTCTTTAAAACTACGTAATGGGATATTGGACTTTATGATGGTGTGCGCATGTGTCAGTGCCTCTCCTTCGCCTTCGATGGTTGTGTGACAGGGACAGAGAGGAGTGGTTTGAATCCAATTTGAATTTCAAGGTTTGTTTTCAATTGACAGTCAGTTAGCAGTGCTGCAATTGTAGCTACCGGGGTATGCCTCAGTCCGTGCGCAATTAGCCGTTGCCCCCGCACTGGCATTTCACACCATTTCAAATTAAAGTATTTTTCAGATGTAGTGTCGCTAATACTGTATCAGATTTGGAGAATGACACAGCGTTTGAAAGGTCATTTTACTATACATCCATCTGTATGCCTTATTGTAACATTTGGAATTTGTTTTATTTTGAATATTCACATCATCGATACGTCATTTTCGCCGTCTAGTACCAGTATGTTTCTCGCTCTTTGTTGTTGTTCAGAGATACTCCAGCCTAACACAAACACATGGATACAATCACTGGCGCTGGCGGCAGCAGCTTTTAATTAGTACCCCGGCAACACAAAATCAGGATGCGTCCTATAAACAGGTACACAGGTTTTTCCATGGTTTTTAGGGTCAAAAATCCACTGCATCCTATACATGGTATCATCCTATATGCGGGTATTTACGGTAGATAGATAGAAGTGAAAGGCACTATATAGATAGATAGATAGATAGATAGATAGATAGATAGATAGATAGATAGATAGATAGATAGATAGATAGATAGATAGATACTTTATTGGGTGGCATCTTTTACGGTGCACATGGGAGTGTTCCAGGTGGCTCATGGGCAAGGTCTGGAATCGCTCCCAGGTGAGGCGAAAGCCCAACACAGCAGAGCTCTGCAGTCTCTGCGGTTCCCCCTAGTGACCCCCACAGAACCCAAAAGGGCTGCAGCAAACTTCAACTTCCAACATGCCCTGTGGGATTTCGTGGTGCCTCAGCCATCCAGGAAGCTGCCCTATAGCGTCCCGGGGAAGGTAATGCCTTGCAGATACGCTCTCTCCCGGTCCTTCCATCCAGCTGGCATCCCAGCTGGGTAATGGCCCTGGCTGTCCATCACAACTGAAACAGTGCATGGCCACACCCACCACATGATGAACCTCCTCAGTATCCCAAATTAGGACCCAATTACAGCCATGTAACAGCACCACACTAGTTCAAGTGGAGTGTAAAAACATATTTCCCGAAAGGTTTGCAAATTTATTAAAAATCAAAATGTAATACTGGTTTCTAAAAGTATTCAGACTCTTAAGCCAATATCACATTATGTGACTTTTTGTCGTGGGGTAGGTCAGATTTGACAACCAAAGTCGCTGACCTCGTCGCTGCACCATGTCAAATTGCACAGCTAAGAATCATAGCCCATAATGTTATTTTTTTTTATTATTAATTTTATTTATATAGTGCCTTCCCCATGCATGTCTCATTTACCAACTGAGCACCAATTTTCTAGCGCATTCCTTAAAAAAAGATCCACAGGATTTGTACCAGGCACTGCCCATTTTTCCGACAGCCAATAGCATAATTGAGGGTTAACAGCTGCAGCGAGTTCGGCAGCATCTCTGCCCTTCATTTCTATTCTTTCCACTCTGTTTTGGTGATCAAATTCCGAGGCATCAGACAGAGGAGCGTCTCTTCTGTTTGGTTCTCAACTTTCACACGTATACAGCCCACTCCTATGACTAACGAGAAAATCAAACCTGTTTAATTTTATCCTTGCTAGTTGCAGACTATTTGGTCTCAGTCCTTAGAAATGTCACATTAGGTGATTGGCTTCATGGGAAAGGATTATGTAAATGAAGGAGGAGGAAGAAGAGGTTGGGAGCACGTGCTGACTATGGTGCGTTGACGCACCCACCACACGGTGAACCATCTGGATTTGGATGACACCTCAACACAACACTAAAGAGCGGGAGGTTTTTTTTTTTGGTCATTTTTTTTACTGTGGCTGGAGTGCCAATCTTGCCACCAACCCTCAAGTTTTCCTACAAGTTGGAGGACCTGCTTGTCAGGGCTGGATGCAGATTAACGTCATACCCAGGGCATAGCAACTGCAGGTTAAGGGCCTTGCTTCAAAGGCAGTTATGCAATTTGAACCAGCAGATTCCTAGCCTCAGAGCCACCACTCCACCCATAAATGTAAATGAAGACTACGACTTAAAATAGCTGGAAAAGTCATCTAATGTGACAAAGGCTTTAATTTGTAAAAGTCCCTTTGGCAGCAATTCCACCTTCAAATCTCCTTGAGTTAAATCTCAATAAGCTTTGCAAAGCTAGATGCTGGCAGTTTCTCCCATTCATTCATCTTAAATAATGAGGAGAGAGTTGAAATAGATGATTATTTTGTGCAGGAGCAACAGACAAGAACTCCTTTACCTTGAAATGTGCCCTGCATTGGTCCCATATTTGAAGTAGCTGGTGGACGACTGGATTACTGCTGTATTGTTGATACAAATTTCTTTTGTTTTAGACTTCCACATTATGCCACCTCTTCCTTTTATTTTTAGAACTGGACAAACACATATGTACAGGTGCTGGTCATAAAATTAGAATATCATGACAAAGTTGATTTATTTCAGTAATTCCATTCAAAAAGTGAAACTTGTATATTAGATTCATTCATTACACACAGACTGATGTATTTTAAATGTTTATTTCTTTTAATGTTGATGATTATAACTGACAACTAATGAAAGTCCCAAATTCAGCATCTCGGAAAATTAGAATATCAATTAAGACCAATGCAAAAAAAGGATTTTTAGAAATGTTGGCCAACTGAAAGGTATGAACATGAACAGTATGAGCATGTACAGCACTCAATATTTAGTTGGGGCTCCTTTGTCCTGGATTACTGCAGCAATGCGGCGTGGCATGGAGGTGATCAGTCTATGGCACTGCTCAGGTGTTAGGAGAGCCCATGTTGCTCTGATAGTGGCCTTCAGCTCTTCTGAATTGTTGCATCTTCCTCTTCACAATACCCCATAGACTTTCTATGGGGTTAAGGTCAGGCGAGTTTGCTGGCCAATCAAGAACAGGGATACCATGGTCCTTAAACCAGGTACTGGTAGCTTTGGCACTGTGTGCAGGTGCCAGGTCCTGTTGGAAATTGAAATCTGCATCTCCATAAAGTTCGTCAGCAGCAGGAAGCATGAAGTGCTCTAAAACTTCCTGGTAGACGGCTGCATTGACCTTGGACCTCAGAAAACACAATGGACCAACACCAGCAGATGACATGGCACCCCAAACCATCACTGACTGTGGAAACTTTACACTGGACCTCACGCAACATGGATTCTGTGCCTCTCCTCTCTTCCTCCAGACTCTGGGACCTTGATTTCCAAAGGAAATGCAAAATTTACTTTCATCAGAGAACATAACTCAGCAGCAGTCCAAAGGCGAGACGCTTCTGACGCTGTCTCTTGTTCAAGAGTGGCTTGACACAAGGAATGCGACATCTGAAACCCATGTCTTACATACGTCTGTGCGTGATGGTTCTTGAAGCACTGACTCCAGCTGCAGTCCACTCTTTGTGAATCTCCCCCACATTTTTGAATGGGTTTTGTTTCCCAATCCTCTCCAGGGTGCGGTTATCCCTATTGCTTGTCCACTTTTTTCTACCACATCTTGTCCTTCCCTTCGCCTCTCTATTAATGTGCTTGGACACAGAGCTCTGTGAACAGCCAGCCTCTTTAGCAATGACCTTTTGCGTCTTGCCCTTCTTGTGCAAGGTGTCAATGGTCGTCTTTTGGACAACTGTCATGTCAGCAGTCTTCCCCCTGATTGTGTAGCCTACAGAACTCGACTGAGAGACCATTTAAAGGCTTTGGAGTTAATTAGCTGATTAGAGTGTGGCACCAGGTGTCTTCAATATTGAACCTTTTCACAATATTCGAATTTTCCGAGATACTGAATTTTGGACTTTCATTAGTTTAATCAACATTAATAGAAATAAACATTTGAAATACATCAGTCTGTGTGTAATGAATGAATCTAATATACAAGTTTCACTTTTTGAATGGAATTACTGAAATAAATCAACTTTGTCATGATATCCTAATTTTATGACCAGCACCTGAAGTTCTTTGACTTTGCCCTCCATGACAGCCTCTGTTGATGATCCCCTAGAACAGCGTTTCTCAAACTGTGGGGCGCGCCCCCAGAAGTAACAAAAAAGGGGGCGTGAATGTTGGCATATGTGGCGTAATTTCGCTATTCATAGGAAAATTTTAAACTTGTAGCGGTTTATCAGCAGCAAAAAATATAGGAATAAATTTTATTAGGGTTTCAAAAAAACGTTAGGGGGGTGCGATTAAAACTGTTATGAAAACTCGGGTCGCAAATACTTAAAGGTTGAGAAACGCTGCCCTAAAACAGAGGTGTCCAACTCCAGTCCTGGAGGGCTGCAGTGGCTGCAGGTTTTCATTCTAACCCTTTTCTTAATTAGTGACCTGTTTTTGCTGCCAATTAACTTCTTTTGAATTTGTTTTATTTGACTTGTTCTTGAAGACTCAGACCCCTCAATTGTTTCTTTTTTCTTAATTAGCAGCCAAACAATAATGAGATGCAAAATGAGCCAAAACAGGACCAGCAAACTGTGACCATCATACAATATCTGAAAATAAAGAAAGGTGAAGGTCTCAGGAATGCTGATCTACTCTTAGAAAAGAGAAAATTCACAATTTCGGAAATGTCTGCTATTGCACAATGAGAGCAGCAACAAGCCATGGAATTAAAGAACGGGTTTAATTAACGACAAGACTCAGAGCCTCATTAATCAACTGGTTGGAGTTTGAGGTCCTGACTTAGTTGGTCTTCTGTCGGCTCACTCACTTTACATTTCACTTCTGTTTGGGTGCCATTTAAGGAAAGAAATGAAGCAGAGGAACGATGAAGAAATTCTGGGAAACATTTCTTAAAAACCAAGTCGATTAAAATTAATTCAAATGAAGTTAATTAGCAGCAAAAACAGATCACTAATTAAGAAAAGGGTTAGAATGAAAACCTGCAGCCACTGTGGCCCTCCAGGACTTAAGTTGGGCACCCTTGCCCTAGAACATGGTGTCCAGAGGCTCACAGCTCATAACCAAGTTGATCATTATATTGATGGACTTCACCCTTTTCAATTCCCTTTTATTTCAGAACCATAGCTTTGTAAAAATCAGGCTTTACTGAGCTCCTTAGTGTTGTAAATCCATGGAGTTCTTACCCATTTTCATTCAATAAAAGTAGAATTAAAGTACAGGTTTGGGGATGTAACGTCCAAATGTGCACACAAACCAGGGGTTGTTTCACATGATCAGTTCCCCTCTGAGGTTCAAACTTGGATCTTATCCTCTTTACAAAAATAGCACAAAACCATTATAGGTCCAACTAAGTCGCCACTGTGTCTATTGCACATGAGGCAGATGACATAAAATGGTGTAAACGGGTGCTGTATGTGTGTAGATGTCTGTTTTTATTCCTCTTTTCCTGAATGATAGGATGAAGCATCCTTGACTGCGATCACATCTTCAGAGTCTACAAGAGTGGTGTTGATGGTCCAGTTTTGGTACTTCTGCACGGTGGAGGACATTCTGCACTTTCTTGGGCAGTATTCACTGTACGGCTTTATTTTATTTTATTCTTATTTACATTTTTTATTTGGTTTTGAAGAGGAAGTGGACTGTCTTCACTCCATTCAGATTGTAGCCTGTTTAGGTTAAAATTCAGTCATTTCTAACTGGTAGCTTCTGGCCGATTACATTTGTCCTCATTAAGTTATAGTGTTGTCCACCTCAAGTGCAGGACCAATAATCTGTGGCCTTACCACCCTAAACGCATCCTGGTAGCTAAGCAGGGACAGGCCCAGTTAATACTACATCCCCATTTCCAACAAGGGTTGAGTCAGGGGCCATGTCTACCACTGCATTGCATCCCCTCTTCTTCTCACTACACCCTGTAAACGTTTGGGAGCTGAGGAGACAAACTGCTGTAGTTCTGAAAGTGAAATGTTGTCCCATCCTCACCCGATGTAGAATTTCAGCTGCTGGTCAGTTTGGGGTCACATTTGTCATATTTTTTGTTTCATAACACGCCAAATGTTTTCATTGGATAACCAGTCCGGACTGCAGGCCACTTTAGCAGGTGGGCTCTTCTACTATGGAGCCATGCTGTTGTGATACGTGCAGAATGTGGTTTTGCATTGTATTGTCAAAATAAGCAAGGCCTTTCCTGAAAGAGGGCAGCTTATGTTGCTCCAAGACCTGTAGATATCACTCAGCCTTAATGGTGCCATCTCAGTTGTGCCATGTGCACTAATATACCCCTACCATCATGGATGCTGTTCTTTTAAACTGTATGCTGATAACAAGCTGGATGGTCCATCTCCTTGTAAGCCAGAAGGATGTGAAGTCCATGATTTCCCAATACAATTTTCACATTTTGATTTGTCACACCACTGCAGTTTCCCACTTCACCTCAGTCTATCATAAATTAGCTCCAGCCCAGAGAAGGTGGTGGTGGTGTTTCTCGATCGTGGTTTCTTCTTTGCATGGTAGAGTTTAACTTGCATTTGTAGAGGTAGCAATAGACTGTGTGCTTCTTGAAAGTGTTGCTCAGCACATGCAGTGATCTCCACTACTGAAAGATGAGGGCCCAAAGATCATGGACATCCAAGACTGGTGTCCGGCCTTGTCCCTTGCGTGCAGAGATTTCTCCAGATTCTCTGACTCTATTAATTATATGATGTACCATAAGAGGACGAAATCCCCAAATTCTTTGCAATTTTACATTGAAGAACATTACTCTTCTATTGTCATTCAATACTTTACTTTACTTTACTTCTGAGAAACTCCGGCTCTCTGGGATGCTCTTTTTATAACCAATCATGTGACTAACCTGCTCACCTCACTAGTGTTCTACCAGGTGTTTTTTTTTTTTTGGCATTAGACAACTTTTCCAGTCTTTTGTTGCCCCGTCCCAACTTTTTTGAAACATTAAATTTAAAATGACATGGCAGACATTTGCCATAAAACAATCAAATTTCTGCTTATTAATTAATTATTTGTTGCCTCCTTAGCAGCAGTCACAGTTCAGGGATGCACTGTAGCACAACAGCACCCTCTTGTGTTCACACAGGTTTCCATTACTATACTAAGCAGATGCTTTTATCCTAAGTAACTCACAATAGAGGCTGTTCTATTTTCAATGAAATATGGGTTTAAATAATTTGCAAATCCTCACATTCTGTTTTTATTTACATTTTACACAGCATCCTAACATTTCTGGGAACGGGGTTGTAGGAGGGGATGCCATTTGTGAATACCCATTGCTCATTTTCCGGCCTGCAATCTTTACAGTTGTAAAGCCCAGGGGCACATACAGCCACCCTAACTCAATACAGACTTACAGGACACAACTTTACCACACAGCACACGTTTTATTTACAGTCAGGAGTGCTTTTCTTTCGTTCCCCACAGCACAATACAGTCCAAAGCACCAATAATCAGACACAGTCCTTTTTGTTTCCTTCTTCTTCCACCTCCACTTCTCTCCCGGCAAACTTCATCCACCTCCAGCTCTCCGCATGGAGTGAGGTGGCTCCTTTTATTTAGCACCTGAGAGTGCTCCAGGTGGTTCTTTGGGATTTCCTGGAATCACTCCCAGGTGTGGTGGAAATCCAGAGAATGGCTCTGCAGCTCCCCCTGGCGGCCCCCAAAGAACCCAACAGGGCTGCACCAAACTCCAGCTCTCCGCATGCCCTGTGGGAAACCATGGTGCCACAGCCACCCAAGAGGGCTGCCCTCTAGCGTCTCATGGGTGGTATTGCCTCAGCAATTCTCTCTCCCCTGGTTCTTCCATTCTATTGGCATCCCAGTCAGGTAATGGCTGAGGCCACCCGTCACACAGTCTATGGTGCCTTTTATTGTAAACTCTATCCCACTGCCATTTACAAAATGTTCTTGTCAAATCTTATTTGTAAATCCATTCAGCCATTGTTTTTATAAATTTACTTACTTCAGAGCAGGCCTCTTGTATTAAGAATCTATTCTGTAGTTGGTATAGCCCCTTCCTTAGTCAGCACAATAACAAAGTGCTCTACAAAGCAATTGCTGTTGAAAATACAAAGGGTTTAACTTACACTGTAATGAACCTTATAAGGTCCCAAAGTAAAAGGAATACTAATGTCAGACATCTGGTTAGAACATAAGAAATTTGACAAACGAGCAGAGACCATTCGGTCCATTTGTCGCTTATTTGTATAGCTAACAGCTAAGCTGTCCCCATATCTCATCCAGATCCTTCCATGTCTCGGTGGTTTGTTTCAGATTCCCACAACTCCTTGTGTAAAGAAGTGCTTCCAGGCTTTAATCACAAATGCACTTTCCTTTAGTCTCCACTAGGTGTCTTCAAATATGTGATTCATCATTAAGTTAAATAAATTCTACTGGATCTCCTTTATCAATGTCTTTTGAGAATTTTGTAGACATTGATTAGGTTCCCACACAGTCTCCACTACTCGAGACTAAAATAGGAGTATGTCACTGTTCAACATGTCCTTCACTACTAGGGATGCACCTGGTTGCTCTCGCCAGCACAGCTTCAAGTGTTGCTATGCTATTCTTGTGGCGTGATTACCAGAACTGCACACAACGCTCCAGATGTGGTCTTACTACTGCATTATAAAGTTTAGGTATAAGGTCACTTGACTTCAATTCATCAGCTTTTACGATATATCCTAACATTTCATTTGCCTTTTTTGAATTGCTTCTGTGCATTGGTTAGATGAAGAAAATGTTATGTCACCATAAACACCTAAATTCTTTTCAGCAGCTGCTTCCAGTAGGTCACTAACTCCTGTCTTGTATTTACAATTGATGTTCCTTTTGTCCACATATAGCACTTGTTATAACCGGGATTCCTAAAGCATGTAAGCCCCAAAAGCATTTCCAAAAATACCTACAAGAGGGGGAAATCCGATAAAAAAACCCTGGTTAGATTCAAAAAGGCTATGAAGAGTCTTGATAAAAATAAAAGATTTTACTCTTCACAAAATGCTCTTCAATATCAATGATGCTCCATAGAGCACAAAAGCAACAGGATTTGCCCAAAGTAATAAGGTAGTGGTTCTTAAACTTGTTTTTATCACAGCTCAATTTCACCTTTTGTGTGTCTTCATGACCCTTGAGGACCTTTTCTATAGGATCCAACAGCCTTGTAAAACTGCTGCCAATCATTGTCCTCACCCCCCCCCCCCCTTAAAGAATCACCACCAAATGATATCTAGTCCCCCTTGGAAAATCACCCAAGTTGTCATCACCTGGGGGGATTTTTTCCCCCCTTGCAAGCGGTTACCCATTGCCAAGCATTTTACACACCATTTGTGACCCTTTCTCATTCAATACTATTGTAATTTATGACTCAAAACACGACCCATGTGCAGACATCATGTGACTCAAAATGTGTTGTGACCCCCTAGTTTAAGAAACACTGCAATAAAGCAACCCAATGCAACAAAAGTCGCAGTACAGAAAGCCAAAATGAAGTCAAAAACAGAGCATGAAGTCAAAATCTGAAAACCACAGTAAGTGTAGAAGATCACTGTAACTCACCACTCACTAGCGCTTTCAAGATTAACCTGCCAGGGTTCTGTGGAAGACCCTCCGGATTTATAGAGTTTCTGGCATTGATTGGCAGGTGGCTCCGCTTCTTGAGGGACCACCCACAAAACACGAAGAACATAACATAGGCACAGAAAACAAAGCTGACAATGAACAAAAGGACTTCAATAACTCAAAAATTGAACAAAGAGATACGATAGAACTTTGCACTTTTCTCCATTTTTCTCCAAGTGTGCGGCCAGTTCTGAAGCTTGTCCAGGCATTTTTGAATTGTTCTTGCTGCCTTCTCAGTGTCCGACATTCCTCCAATTTTAATTTCGTCAGATTTCACAGGTTTATGAACAATACTGAAATCAACCTCATTAATAGAAACCAGACCAGAAAAAGGAATTGACTGAGGACAGACCACCCGAGGGACTCCACTTTTCTCTGTGCTGTTTGTCTCCTGCTGGTAGTCAACTTGAGCTCCAGATTTGGAGGTGACCTCTGATGCTTGCAGCTTCTCATTTTAAAATTCATCTTCAGTGTGGGATGATTGAGCTAAACCCTTTGTGAAAGTCCATGTCAGTTGTATTGTATGCTTTGCTTTTGTCCACGAATGCAGTCGCCTATTCCAAAAAAAAATCTCACAATTTGCTTTGGTAGGATCTTCCTCTCAAAAACCAATGCTTGCTGTTATTTAGTATGTTATTTTCACATTTGGTACTTTTATAATTTATTTTTTTTTAATAGTTTCTACAATTTTGCCTGAGTATTTTGTCACATTCCCTGCCTTGTGCCCTGGGTTGGCTGGGATTGGCTCCAGCGGGATTCAGCGGGTTGGAAAATGGATGGATGGATTTTGTCACATCGTTTGTCACTGATCTGTTAAGATTTCAACCATGCAAATGAAAAATAATGTTGGGCAGATTTGTGGCCAATGAGATTTAATGTCAGTTAATGTATATGACACGTAGGAAATAAAAATGTGAGGTTTGAATACACAATGGGAGGTCAGAAAATGAAAAGTACACTTTATGAGAAGGACTTAGGAGTCGCAGTGGACTTGTCACTATCAACTGCCAGGCAGTGTCCAGAAGCCATTAAAAATGCTACGAGAAAGTTAGGTTATATAGCACCCTGATGTGTGGAGTACAAGTCACAGGAGGTTCTGCTCACGATTTATAACACACTGGTGAGGCCTCATCTGGAGTATTATATGCAGTTTTGGACTCCAGGCTACAAAAATGACATAGCAACACCGGAGAAAGTTCAAAGAAGAGCAACTAGGCTGATTCCAGGGCTACAGGGGAGGAATAAGATTTAAAGAGCTGAGCCTTTACAGTTTAAGCAAAAGAAGATTAAGAGGAGAAATGACTGAAGTGTTTAAAATGATGAAGTGAATTAGTGCAGTGGATCGAGACTCACTTTAAAATGAGTTCATCAAGAACATTGGGAACACCGCTGGAAACATGAGGGTAAATTTCACAAAAACATTTGAAAATTTTCTTTATACAGAGCAATAAATAATAATGCATTTAATGTATATAGCACCTTTCCCACAGAGAACCACAGACATATGCAATAAGTGACCAAGTAACATGGCAGACAGTAGGACATTAGGGACCTTCAAAACTCAAGATGTTATTTTAGAAGAATAAAGTGGATAGGAACAGTGAGCTTTGTTGGGTTAAATGTCCTGTTCTCATTCATATTGTTCACATGTTCTGTGTTGTTGTGCAAATTAGATGGATGGAATAGAAAAGGTTAACACAATTCCTGTGTCTCTGTCCGACTTTTCCTGTAGGCATCAATGACCAGCCGAGTTACTTGCAGAGTCCTAGCAATGGACCTCCGAGGTCATGGTGAGTAATCCTTAAGTCTCTTTGGACTGGAGCCGCTCAATGACAAGTCCCTGACCTTTCAAATACACGCTGATGTTGTGGGCCTCAATGGTCAGAGGTGTGGAACCTGAACTTGAGGGCACTGTGAATCTCAGAGGTCCAGTTCCTTCATCATTACAGCTTCACAGGTCAAGGGCAATGTGGGCATACCAGAGGGAACAGATGGCAGTAGCAGTCGGGTTACTAAATCCTGCTTTGTAAAATGCACGACAAACATAGAAGAGAGTAGAAAGAAGAAAATGATGCAGGAAGTAAGTTAACCGGAGCATTTTCCTTCTGGTGGGCTTGCATGGTGGTACAGTGGTACTGCTGTACCTCGCAGTAAGGAGACCGAGGTTCACATACTGGTCCTCCCTGCATGGAGTTTGCATGTTCTCCCCGTCAATGTGTGGGCTTCCTCCTGTAGCCCAAAGACATGCAGGTTAGGTGGAGTGGCGATACTAAATTGGCCCGAGTGTATGATGGGGGTGTGTGTGTGTGTTTGCCCTTTGAAGGACAGGTGCCCTGTTCACAGTTTGTTCCTGCCTTGCACCCTGTGCTACCTGAAATAGGCTCCAGCAGACCCCTGTAGGCTTGTTCAGGACTAAGCGGGTTAGAAAATGACACAACATGACTTTTCTTCTGGTGTCCATTGCCCCCATAGTACTGTACTTTTCAATTAGATCAGGGGTGTTGAACTCCGGTCCTGGAGGGCTGCAGTGGCTGCAGGTTTTCATTCTAACCATCTTCTTCATTAGTGACCAGCTTTGCTGCTAGTTAACTTCTTTTGCCTTAGTTTTAATTAACTTGACTCAGGCCCCTTAGTTGTTTCTTTTTCCTTAATTAGCAGCCAAACAATAATGAGACACGAAACAAGCCGCCATATGACCAGCTCACCTGTGCCCATCACGCAATATGTAGAAATAGAGAAAGGTGATGGTCTCAGTAAAGTTGATCTCTCAGGTCACCAAACCATTTTGACGGTGTTCTTGGAAAAAACAGAAAATCAACAGTTTTGGAAATGTATGCTGTAACAGAATGAGAGCAGCAACAAGTCCTGGAATTAAATAACGAGTTTAATTAACAGCAAGAATTGGCTTTTCAGTAAGAGATTGGTTGGAGTGAAATTGGTTTGAGTTTGAAGCCTCAATTTAGCTGGTCATTTGTCAGCTCATTTCATGTCTCATTTCTTTTTGGCTACAATTTAATGATGAAAAGAATCAATTCAGAGAACTGAATCCTTAAACACAGGGCTATCAAACAGAAGGGAAAAGAAGTTAATTAGCAGTGAGTCCTGGTCGCTGATTAGGAAAAGGGTTACAATGAAAACCTGCAGCCACTGTGACCCTCCAGGACTGGAGTTCGACACCTGTGAATTAGATCAACAATATAGAGCAGTGTTTCCCAACCTCGGTCCTGGGACCCCCTGTGGCTGCAGGTTTTTGTTCAACCAGCTTCTATTTTTAACTGGACTCCTGAGCTAATTAAGTGAATTGTTCTTTTCCACGTTCTGTGTTTTGGGAACAATATAGAAATTAGAAAACTAAGTTTGGTAAAAAAAATATTATATAAAAAAAAATCTTGTGTCGAGACGTGATCATCTTGGAGAGACACTTTGAAGTCCCGCGAGACAAGAAAGTGAGACAAAAGGACAGCTGCTCTACAGGCTTTTAAATGATCGACAAGCAGTACGACAAGCAGATCACGCAGCTCAGTAGCAGCGAGCAGCAGAAAGACAGCAGCTGATCCGACCGCATCTCCTTAGCGTGCGTTCAGCCCTCCCTTCACAATGCGAGCAGCGAGATGCGAAGTGGCTAGTGTGAAGCGCACCCCTGGGGGTAGCGAGTAGGGGTGGGTGTGAGTGTGTGTGTGTGTGTGTGTGTGTGTATACACACACACACATATATAGTACTGTGCAAAAGCTTTTAGTCAGGTGTGAAAAAATGCTGTAAACAAAGAATGCTTTCCAAAATGGAAGTGTTAATCATTTATTTTCATCAATCAACAAAATGCAGTGAATGAACAAAAGAGAAATCTAATTCAAATCAATATTTGGTGTGACCACCCTTTGCCTTCAAAACAGCATCAATTCTTCTAGGTACACTTGCACACAGTTTTTGAAGGAACTCGGCTGGTAGGTTGTTGCAAACATCTTGGAAAACTCATCACAGATCTTCTGTGGATGTAGGCTTCCTCACATCCTTCTGTCTCTTCATGTAATCCCAGACACACTCAAAGATGTTGAGATCAGGGCTCTGTGGGGGCCATACCATCACTTCCAGGACTTCTTGTTCTTCTTTAAGCTGAAGATAGTTCTTAATGACTTTGGCTGTATGTTTGGGGTCGTTGTCCTGCTGCAGAATAAATTTGGGGCCAATCATATCCATCATGCAACACCATCAGGGAGGCATAAGTATCTGCCTGTATTTCTCAGCATTGAGAACACCATTAATCCTGACCAAATCTCCAACTCCATTTGCAGAAATGCAGCCCCAAACGTTCAAGGAACCTCCACCATGCTTCACTGTTACCTGCAGACACTCATTATTGTACCGCTCTCCAGCCCTTCGACGAACAAACTGCCTTCTGCTACAGCCAAATATTTCAAATTTTGACTCATCAGTCCAGAGCACCTGCTGCCATTTTTCTGCACCCCAGTTCCTATGTTCTCGTGCATACTTGAGTCGCTTGGCCTTGTTTCCACATCGGAGGTATGGCTTTTTGGCTGCAACTCTTCCATGAAGACCACTTCTGGCCAGGCTTCTCCGGACAGTAGATGGGTGTACCTGGGTCCCACTGGTTTCTGCCAGTTCTGAGCTGATGGCACTGCTGGACATCTTCCGATTTCAAAGGGTAATAAGCTTGATGTGTCTTTCATCTGCTGCACTAAGTTTCCTTGGCCGACCACTGCGTCTACGATCCTCAGCGTTGCCCGTTTCTTTGTGCTTCTTCAAAAGAGCTTGAACAGCACATCTTGAAACCCCAGTCTGCTTTGAGATCTTTGTCTGGGAGAGACCTTGCTGATGCAGCAGAACTACCTTGTGTCTTGTTGCTGTGCTCAATCTTGCCATGACCTGAAACTGTCTTCCACAACCTCACCTTGGTAGCAGAGTTTGGCTGTTCCTCACCCAGTTTGAAGCTGTTTCTGTTTCAGTTAATGACTGTGTTTCAACCTACGTGTGACATTGATGATCATTAGCACCTGTTTGGTAGAATTGGTTGATCAGACACCCGACTAGAATCCTACAAAATCCATGACTTTGTGCAAGTCTACCTATAAGAATTGATGCTGGTTTGAAGGCAAAAGGTAGGAACACCAAATATTGATTTGATTTAGATTTGTCTTTTGTTCACTCACTTTGCATTTTGTAAATTGATAACAATAAGCAATCATTATTTATATTTCTGAAAGCATTCTTTGTTTACAGCATTTTTTCACACCTGCCTAAAACTTTTGCACAGTACTGTATACACACACATACTAAAATGTACAAAGCAGTTATAATGTATTTTTTTCTTTTTAACAATATTTTCATCTTGATTTTCATTCTACTTTTCTAGGTGCTATAATTGTTTAATTAATCCATTATTTACTAATTAGTGGGTCTGATGCTAAAGTAGCTGCAGCCTTTCATGATTCAGTGTTGTTTGACTGGGTGTCTGCTCTGCTCATTTTTAACGGTCATTAATAAGATACAAACGCAGGAGGAAACTGCACCGAGAAAGGGCAAAATTGAATGAAATCAACAAAAGAGTTAAGCATTTAAATCTATAGCAAAATTAGAAATATTCCGAAATGTCTTAGGAATTTAAAAATCATGCTGCTGTGCTTTTCTGAGTGTAGAATAAGAGAAAAAAGACCAGCTAATTAAAATGAGATCAGTGTTATCAGGTGTTGTCACTGATTAGGAATCTGGTTGGAACAAAAACCTGCAGCCACAGTGTGTCCCCAGGATCGAGGTTGGGAAACACGGATATAGATTAAACAGAAAAACTAAAGAAAAATAAATCTAATAAACATGTAGATAATGAATGTTGCAAAACAAATCCACGTTTAAAAGAATTAATCTCATACAGGAAAGTCACAGGATAAAGAAATGAACACAAAAACACTGCTGACAAATAATAATAAAATTCAATGTAGGATGTACAACTAATACACAAGTGGCCTATAGTGGTGTTTTGTCTTGGTAGAGTTCTCTATTACTCTATTTTCCCCTTTTGTATTCTTTATTGTGTAGCCTTTGTCAGACTGCCTCAAATCCCGGAGGCTTACCACTGCTTATTGTACTTTTATAACTTCTCCCCACCTTCCCTTCCACTACCTTCCTGAACCACCTCTACATATGTGAATTTCCCCCTGGGATTAATAAAGTATCTATCTATCTATCTATCTATCTATCCACTCCTTGAATAGTGATGAGAAGTGGCATGCAGTGAGGACAAGGTAAGGGACAGTACAAGTCTGATTAGATGAACATCTTTAAATGACGGTGATCACTCAAAACAACAATGAAGAAGAAAAAGTGAAGCTGCTGGCAGCCAATCTTACATTGCCCTTAAATGTTCACTCCATTCAAAACAACTAAAGTGCCCATCATATTTGGCAGAAAGATCAATTTTTTCCTTTGATTTCCCCATCTGCTCCACAGTTTAAAATTGCAAATCAAACAATAGAGAAATCGTGATTAAAGTGCACATGGCAGACTTTCATTTAAGGGGATCTGCAGACATTTCAGTCACAAAACACTTTTTCGACACAGTCCCAACCTCACCTAAAGTCTGTGTCATATTTAGGTCTTTGTTACATATCCCTCACATGCCACGACTGCTTGAAGTCTGCCATTCATAGACGTCACCAGGTACGGAGGATCTTCTCTGCCAAGCCACTAATGTGGCCCATCTACAACTCCCGCTTGTTTGGGGGGCTTGCCCCCTTAAGTTTAATCCATCACGCTGACATCGGGTCACTTTAAGATTACCAGCTGCCTTGCAGTGCCAAATGTTTTACAATTTTTTTATAAAATAAATCAATAGGAAAAAATACAAATGTAGCTCCTAAGGCCCCAATCTGTACTAATGCCAACACTAATTGTTCTCCTTGTGGTTTGTCTCATTTCTGTCCTGTGCAGGTGACACCCAAGTGCGGAATTCAGATGATCTTTCCACCACGACTATGTCCAGGTACAGACCGTGCTTCTGACGATTCATGATTCAAGTGCCTTGAGGATGGGAAAGGCGCTATATAAATAAAATGCATTATTATTTTTCTTTCATCAAGGCTATTGAAATGTTGCTCTTGCCACTTTTCAAATTATTATGACAAGCACACAATGTCACAAGATTTACTTTATTTATTGCACATAATCAGAATCCATTTTGAAAACCCTTTGAGGTTCACCCTGCAGTTCCAAACCTCTGATGGGATTTGGTTTACCTGTTGTAGGTTTGAAGCCCCTGTCATCCTGCTTGTTATAATCCGAGTTGTAGTTTTAATTATTGGAACACATTGGGTTCATTTCTTTTGTACCAATTGCTTTTCATTTTGATTTCTTACCGATTTCTTTTTGACTTTAACAATTTAGACAACGTGTGCATGGCATAATATTCCGGTGCCTTTGGATGTGACAGTTGGAGTATTTCACATTTTTTGTTTACTTCAACTCAGTCAGTCATCACATTTTTGTTTATTATATAGTTTTGTAACAATAAGTAACATAGAAAAAATAGTGATAATAGAATGCAACTCCATGTCTTAGTACATACACGTTTATTAACAGTGGCTCAGAGACTTTCATACACAGAAGACTGCAATTCAAGTGATGTGACAATGACATCGACTGATGTGTGTTAGTGCTGGAGGACCCGTCACTAATTGTTGCTCAATTTTGTTAAACGTAACATTTTACGTAACAAGTTTACCCAAAAGAGTGAGCAGCACAGTAGCACAGTGGTAGCGTTGCTGCCGTGTGGTAAGGAGAGTAGGGTTCATATCCCGGGCCCTGTCTGCTTGGACTTTGCATGATCTGCGTGTGTTTCTGCAGGTGCTCTGGTTTTCTCCCACAGTCAAGACATGCAGGTTAGGTGAATTGGTGATCCTACAATGGCCTTAGTGTGTAGTTAAGGTGGGCAGGTGGTTGTGTGTGTTCGCCTTGCAAAGGACTGGCACCCTCTCCTGTGTTTATTCCTACCTTGTCCCCTATGCTAGCTTGGTTGGGCTCCAGCAGATCCCCACAACCCTGTTCAGGAACAAGTGGGTTTGAAAATGACTGACTGTAGAATCTAATAATTTGCAATTGAAATATAACCATTAATACAAAATGACCAATACTAGTATAACACCATTGTCAGTTTTATTATTTGAAAGGAGAAAAGTAACTGAAACAAGTTCCTCATCTATCTATTTATATTACCAGGTCTGGGTTAACCAATAAGCAACATAAGCAGGTGCTAGGGCATCAAGGGAAGGGAATGGAAGGGGAGTTACCTCAAATTTTCCATTGCCAGATCTACCATGGACCATATGGTATAAAACTGCAAAGGGTGCAGCTGAATCACCAGGTTCCACAAAAATGGGCTCCCGCATTAAACTTTAAAAAATTATATACATATACATACAATAATAAAATAATAGAATAGTAACAGAGGTTAATGACATATATGTATTAAATCTTAGGAATACAACAAAATTAGAATCTGGTCAGTGCCACACGGCCCACCGAGGCTCACGTCACTGTTCTTATCTTGATCATGTCATCCACTGACAGTGAGTGTAGCTCTTATATATGGGGGCACCAAAATGTTTTAAGTGTTTAGCGCCTCTAATGGTCTTAATCTGGCCCTGCATATTAGTTAAAACACGTTCACTACAATTTTATAAATAAGGAAAAACTTGTAAAGTGACTGATTTATTGTGTAACAGGAAACTGAAAGGTGCTTACTGTAGTTAATCTTAACAAGGATGAAGAATAAACTGCAAATAAGTAGCCAACCTCAGCCTTGTGTAATCTTATTTAACAGATATGAATTGCGGTTTTTGTGTACTAAACGGACGGCACAGACAGCTAGTACCCTTTTCCATGATCATGACGCAAATCAGATTTTCGTTTTTAACATTCGGCACCCAAAGGGTACATTAACATTAGGGACCTATAGGCAACTATGCTCCACCCCCACAAACTTTATGGTTAGTATTTGTGGTTAGGGTAGGTCAGTCTAATAATTTAAACTCCAAAAACTAAGCAACCGGGGCACCTTCCCCACAGAGCCCAACACTAGAATGGGTAGGAACTGCCGTCCATTTAGTACACAAGTACCTGAACTGCACTCTGAAGATACCCAACAGCACACGCAGATTTTCAGGGCGGATCTGGAGAATTTTACATTGGGTGGCAGGAAGATTTTTAAGAGAGTCAAAACACAGAAACAATATTCTTTCAGATGCACATACCGTATATGTCATACATATTCGAGGCAGGCGTATTTATGAGGTAAATAAAATCAATAATTACAAACATAAGTCCAACCTCATAGTATCAATCAGCAGTTTGATTTGAATATTTTACAATTCTCACCCCAAAGGAAACTACAGGCAAATATGTTCAACACTGTTGAGGTACATTTGTGTTGTTTTAGAAATTATTCAGATATAAAGTATCTACACAAAGGGACCCGTCCCAAAGTCAGTGTTCTTTTTCATCTGACAATTACAACTACAGAAAATCCAGATACAAGACCTGAATACGACGATTACCATGTTGTTCAGCAAATCTTTTCACAAAGTCATCCAAATTCTTAGATTTACGGTGTTTGGACTCAATGCTTAGTAACTATAGCCAAATTTGACACTCTACTTTCTGTCCTAGTAGATCACAAATGACTATTAGGTTTAGGGCTGAAAAACTTTGTTGACAAGAAGCACTGCTGACAGGTAATACCACAGCTATCTTACACAACTTCATGTCTTCAACATTGGACTCATAAGAACATCCTTCTCTCTTAGAAAGCTAGAACTAGATGGATTTAGAGCCTGAACACCAGTCATGATACGGCAGTTGGTATTAGAAAAACGCCTCTCTATTTCCCCCATCATGCTATCAATAACTGGGCAGCACACTTTGACTTGAAAAGCGTATTTGCTGTCTGCTTCTACCTGCTGTCCAAGGCTGGCAGTGACACCACAATCCTGAGTTTTCCTGTTACCTTCACTGACTGCTTTGAGAAGTACTGGGTTGTAGAAATACCACATCTTTCACATGTCAACTCTATAACTCCAAATCTCATCAAAATAGGCATTACTATGATAATGGGTCATTGTGTCTTTCAGTGACTGAATTAAGTCAACAGACTTAGATAGAGCGAGTGTTTGACTGCAGCATGTATGACAAAAATTTAGAATCACCTAATACCTTTCTGAAAACTGCAAGACATCCTACAAAACTGAAATCAATTTGATCCAAAATTCCTGGAGCTTCAATAGGTCCCTGTGGATTGTTCTCACATTGAATTTCCTCAAGCACTTCAAGAAGAGCAGGCAGTCTGTTCATTACATTGTGACATGCTACATGTCTGCAAACCCACCATGTACTGTTAAGGTGCTGAAGCTCCCTTGGTGCCCCTGTACACATCTCACACTGTGATGTGTCCGATGGACATTGTACCCATTCATGTGTGGATCCTATTTTTCCAGCAAAGCAAACAAAATTCCAGCATCAGGTACACTTCTCACTATGTCAACTATCACCAAATTTAAGCAATGGGTACTGCAACAGACATAAAATGCAAATTTGGCAACATCTTTTATCCTAGCTGGGACACCTGAACGTACACCACTCATAAGTGCTGCTCCGTCGTATCCTTGATCTACAAGGTTTTGTTTATAATCCAAAACATTCCTCTCCAAACAGCCAATAATTTTAGCACTTAATGCATCAGCATCCAACCATTCTGCCTCTTGAAACTCCAGGAGGGACAATACAAACCCACGTAAATTATCAAAGTAAGCAAGTGTTACACCCCTGCTAAAAAAAGGTAATGATTAATAAATAAAACTCAACACACTGTTTGCTCAGCAGTGTCCATATCATGAGTTTATTTACAGCAGCACAATGAAACAACAATTCAGTATATTACCCATTTTAACAGTTCTTTATATGCATAACTTTCACCAAATTTATCAACATTATACCAATATTTTATCCTTCATCTCCATCTCTTAAAAACTTTCCTTACTTCTATACATTTGTTACAACTACTTGCATCATACAGGGTGAGCCAAAATGAAGTACGACATTTCTCGAGGTCATTGCATGAGGCAGCTGACTGGGTTGGGCTGGGGGTCCTTTGATAGGTGATCCCTTGTAGTTTTCAATCGGCCACATGCCTTGGTCGGTGCACACTGTGCTTTCGCTGTTGAAGCGTTCTTTAAAAACAACGAATCCATCATCACTACACAAGACGCCTTCTGATTGCACTTCAGCATTCCTCCTAATGGTGATGTCCCAAATCGGAAAACAATTCTTCAGTGGGTGGCTAAATTTAGACAGATGGGTACAACATTGAACAGAAAATCAACAGGCCGTCCTCGGACTGTATGAACGCCTGAAAACATCCAAGCTGTAAGGGCATCAATTTTGCAGTCTCCTAGACTTTCAGCGTGCTTCTGCCTTAGGCACTTCCAACACGTCTTTGAAGAGGATTTTGCATGAGGACCTTAATTTCCATCCATACAAAATGATGGTTGTGCAGGAACTCACTGAGAGAGACTGGGAGCGCCATAGGGAGTTGCACGCGAACATTGTGTGTGTTTATCAAGATGCCATCATCATGTGCAGCGATGAGGCATATTTCCATTTGAATGGTTGTATAAATAAGCAAAACTTTCACTGCTTGGCTGAAACCAACCCTCGTGAACTTCAGAGACCTCTGCACACTTTGGTGTGCTGTTGCAGAATTTGGCATTATAGGCCCTTACTTTTGAGGAGAGGGGGAGCAACGGCCACGGTCTCTTCAGAACGTTATGTTGAAATGCTAGCGAACTTTTTGCAGCCCAAACTGGAAGAAACAGATGTGGTGGATGCCTGGTTTCAACAGGATGGAGCAATAGCTCATACGGCGTGAAGATCCATGCAAGTATTTTGGGAGATGTTTCCAGGGAAGCTGATCTCCCTGTGTGGTGATGTCAGGTGGCCTTCACGTTCGCCTGATCTTGCTCCGTGCGATTTCTTCTCAAGTCGAAGGTATATGCACACGGACCTCAAAACCGTGAAACCCTCAAGGATGCTATTTGTCTTGAAAAGTGTATCGCTAATGGTGGCGACCACCTTGAGGACATTTTTAAAACACAGTGAAAAAAAATCTATGGTGCAAACCCTTTCTTGTGTCTTAATGAAATTTATCTTGTAGCACTTTTGTAGAATAAACGTTTGAAATGTGGTACTTCTATTGGCTCACCCTGTATTATTATCATTCCACACTTCTTCATATTTAACTCTTTCAGGCTTCTTTCCTCTTTATCATAAATAGTATGTATTAATATGCATAACAAAGACATAATAAGCATGGAAGAAATTAAATATATACAAATTACCTATAGAAACATACTCCCATTAAGACGTACAGTTATATGAAAAAGTTTGGGAACCCCTTTTAATTTTTTGGATTTTTGTTTATCATTGGCTGAGCTTTCAAAGTAGCAACTTCTTTGTAATATATGACATACCTTATGGAGACAGTAGTATTTCAGCAGTGACATGAAGTTTATTGGACTGACAGAAAATATGCAATATGCATCATAATAAAATTAAACAGGTGCATAAATTTGGGCACCCCAACAGAGATTTGACATCAATACTTAGTTGAGCCTCCTTTTGCTAATCTAACAGCCTCTAGACACTGTCCTCCTATAGCCTTTGATGAGTGTCTGGATTCTGGATGGAGGTATTTTTGACCAATTCTTCATACAAAATCTCTCCAGTTCAGTTCAATTTGATGGCATGGACAGCCTGCTTCAAATCACCCCATAGATTTTCGAAGATATTCAAGTCAGGGGACTGTGACGGCCATTCCAGAACATTGTACTTTTCCCTCTGCATGATTGCCTTTGTAGATTTTGAACTGTGTTTTGGGTCATTGTCTTGTTGGAATATCCAACCCCTGCGTAACTTCAACTTTGTGACCGATGTTTGAACATTATCCTGAAGAATTTGTTGATATTTGGGTTGAATTCATGCGACCCTCGACTTTAACAAGGGCCCCAGTCCCTGAACTAGCCACACAGCCCCACTGCATGATGGAACCTCCACCAAATTTGACAGTAGGTAGCAGGTGTTTTCTTGGAATGCGGTGTTCTTCTTCCACAATGCAAAGTGTTTTTTATTATGACCAAATAACTCAATTTTTGTCTCATCAGTCCAAAGCACTTTGTTCCAAAATGAATCTGGCTTGTCTAAATGAGTATTTGCATACAACAAGCGACTCTGTTTGTGGCGTGAGTGCAGAAAGGGCTTCTTTCTCACCACCCTGCCATACAGATGTTCTTTGTGCAAATTGTGCTGAATTGTAGAACGATGTACAGATACACCATCTGCAGCAAGATGTTCTTGCAGGTCTTTGGAGGTGATCTGTGGGTTGTCTGTAACCATTCTCACAATGCTGCCCATATGCCGCTCCTGTATTTTTCTTGGCCTGCCAGACCTGCTGGGTTTAACAGCAACTGTGCCTGTGGCCTTCCATTTCCTGATTCCATTCCTTACAGTTGAAACTGACAGTTGAAACCTCCGAGATAGCTTTTTGTAGCCTTCCCCTAAACCAGGAGACTCAACAATCTTTGTTTTCAGATTTTGTGAGAGTTGCTTTGAGGATCCCATGCTGTCACTCTTCAGAGGAGAGTCAAAGGGAAGGAAGCACAACTTGTAATTGACCACCTTAAATACCTTTATATCTCATGATTGGACACACCTGTCTATTAAGTTCAAGGCTTAACAAGCTCATCCAACCAATTTGGTGTTGCAAGTAATCAGCATTGAGCAGTAACAGGCATTCAAATCAGCCAACTTACAAGGGGACCCACATTTTTGCACAGCCAGTTTTTCACATTTGATTTCATACAACAAAATACTGCTTCACTAAAAATCTTTGTTCGGAAAACACCCCAGTACTCAGATGTTCCTAGGAAGTGAAAGACATACCACTGTTATCTTTTTTGTTGAAAGTCTAGTAAATTATTATGCAGGCTGAGAGGGGTTCCCAAACTTTTTCATCCGACTGTATAAATACATACACACAAACATGAGCATAAAGGGCATTCTGTTATAATATACTTAACAACAGACGGTCACTTTTATTTTACTCAAATTGCTCGGTTTTGCTGTTAAACGTTATAATATTACAACATTAAATCTTTAAAACCAACCCACTTTTTTAATAACCGGCTGAACAGGCGCCTCTCACGTTCAAAGTGAAGTAACTTTACGGGGCCTCCGTACAAACAATGCGCATTCTGGAAATTTCTACATTACCGAGTGTAGTGACTACATTCATAATGACTAACACGGGACAACACCCTAGTACTACATTACCGACTGGCAGCGTTACAAACTCATTCGAAATTTTGTTTTCCCTTTACAAATCTGGAAGTTAACACTCTTCCCATATTACAACTAAAAGTCCGCCATGGTAAACATCATGCACTCCCGTATGCTGACCGTTTTGCGGCGTGTGTAAAAACAGAAGTGTTCTCAAACGAAAAATAAAAGTCGCTTTTCACTGATTTTTTTACATATTACACCAATAAGAGCAAAAGTATAGAAAACGCAGTGTGCAATGACAAGTGGTTGTAACTATTAGGATAAAACCATACGCATAAAACAAGAAAAAAATACAGTATATAGAACAAAGGATAACATGCTGTAAATATAAAACATGGAATTATAATGGATTTAATTGTTCTTGAGTATACAGTCTTTAATGCTAACTTCAGGTAAGCACCCAGCAGAGGAAATGGAGAGAATTTACGAATTATTTTTTAACATTACCTCATTCTTTCACCCGAGCCAGACGAAGTCAATGTCACAAAGTGCGCGCCATTAAATTCAGAGGGGCCGAAAAAGAAGGAGGAGGAGACGCAAGTGTGTCCGGAAGAAACCATTGATCTCTGAAGGGGATGTTTATATGGAAGTCTGTGCGCAGGACGTACTTTATATCAAATTACTTTTTATGAAACTTAGTTATTACTTGCAAAATTTATTTATAAAATTTACATTGGGGAGAGAGATGGTGTGGCAGATAATTTTGTTAGGGTGGTAAAACACCACAATATGCCCCCCCCCTCCTCCCGTAGATCCGCCCTCTGCGTTCAGATAAACCAAAACGCGCGCTCCGTCTTCAGTGTTTTATACCGTTGAAGTAATAAGCGACGAACAAACGGTAACACTTCCCCGTTCTCGCCATTTAGCGGCTGGCGTGCTTCGATTTTTCGCTCGCTGGTTAACCGCAGTTTCCTTTCCTGGTGCGTCCGTTGGATTTGTAGGGAACTGGGGACTTACTCGCCGCTTTGATTGAGGAGCGATGTTACCCGCGTATTAAAAATCTGAAGTGAGGGCTTGCGAGTGACTCGTACATGTATGTAAACTCCCGAGTCGTGCGTGTATGTTAAATACAAATGTTTTCATTGATCGGGGGCTGTTTTATATATGATGGGCAAGAAGATCAGGGTTTTGCCGAGACTTTTCGTGTATGCGCCACCGTCCGTTTCCAAACCAGCCCTGTGCTTTTTAGGGTTACCAGAAGTCCGGCAAAAAGAGGAAATATTCTTCACTTAGGCTCCGTCCGACAGGCATTGCGTAAAAAGGTGCAAATGTCCGGCTTTCATCAATCACTGACTTGACCGTGTTATTGGCTGAAATCGCACGCTATCATCTCTATGTTTTACTTAAGTCATTTATATTTTATGAAAACAAAACACAGATACGCGCCTACACCCACTTCACAATTTTGTGTTGTCCGTACTTGTTATACGAATATGCAGTAAGTAGTCTTTTATCTAAAAATGTCGTCTATCAGTAACACTAACGAGGAAATGCAAATTCTCGGACCTCATGACAATGAAGACTCCGTGCTTTGGGGAAGGACGCATCGAAAACGAAGCAAAGTGTTTGGTTTGTGATTTTTGCGTGTCCGTAACAAACAAGGGTACTTTTTTTGACCTATCAAATTAGTTGTTTTCACATTTCCATTGTGCCACCCAGTTCACACTGTTTCATTAATAGAACGGGACGCTTTGTCCTCCTGTATGACCTTCCATGTCCTCCTTTGGGTTGGCAGGTTTCTGGTAATCCTAGCGTTTCAATCAGTCAACGAGCTCAAATCCCGTTTAGCTGTAGGATGATAACTTCGGGTTCTTTAGCTTAATGATCTGCAGATAATATTAGTTAGGTCAATTTAAATCTTCTATATGCTTACAACATTGTTTTCTCCTTCCGTTTATTTCCAGAGAAGTAACTATTAGTTAACTTACCTAAAGCAACAGGACGGCCGCTGCCATTAGGGTTGTGAAAATATTTAAAGGCCAATGCCAACAGAATATGCTACTAATGACACTGGGCTGACAACCGCAGGGGGGATTTTGGGGGCTGTAGATGTGCGGGTTGGGTTTTGTCCCCTTTGGAGTTTTGTCGTTTGGTGTGGCCTCACGTAACCTTTAAGAATAGCAAGGAAAAATGGAACTGTCTTAACAAATTTCTTTAAAGAATAAGCCTGATAACTTTCACCAGAATTGGTCCAAAGGGGCCAAGTTGTTTCATGCAAACAGACAGACAGACATGGGCTATCACAATAGGTGTGTTGTGCATTATATGCAAGTGCACCTACAAATTGATCCAAAAAAGCAGTTAATGTGAAGTGTTACATGTACAGTAGGAAGTAAAATTTTAGATTTGAATACATAGTGGGATGTCCAAAACTGAAAATCACCTTTTATGAGATGGACCTGGGAGTCACAGTGGACTGGTCATCATCTACAGCCAGACAGCATTCAGAAACAATCAAGAAGCTGATATAATGTTAGTTTAATAGTCAGTCCAGGGCTGCTCCTGGTTCTAGTTTAAAGAGCTTCTTTTTCCTCTTTTTTCACTATTTTTCTTTGCTTTCCATTTCTTTTATAATACTGTTCTGTTCATTTATTATTTGTCTAATATGTATTATCTGTTAATTCTATTCAGTTATTATAAAGTATCTGTGTGTGTTTTGAGGTTCTCCTCTGTTCTTTGTATTTTGTGGGTGGATCTCCCAGGAGGTGGGGCCACCTGTCCACATTTTTAAAGACCGCCCCCAGTCTTAACAAAGCAGGCTGGGAATTGAAGTCCAGAGCAGTTCATTCGAATGCACGCTGGTGGATTTAGTTGGTTCTCGTGAGTATTGTGGTTTTAATTGGTTTTTGCTCAGTTCTTTACTTTTTGCTACTGTTTCCTGGATTATTTTTGTGGATTTTGATATGAAGCTTTTTTTGCCTTTGTCCTTTTTTGGATTATTGTTTTCTCTTTTGAACTGTTTGAAGTATTAGGGTGTTGTACTATGTTAGCCATTATGGATGTGGTGAGAAGTTAAGCAAAATGACACCTTTTATTGGCTATAATTTTTCTAGTTTGCCAATTAAAAGGAACCTTTTGAATAAATCCTCCTTTATAAAGATTTATTGTGGCTTTGTTCTATACAAGCCAGGGGTTGATGGTGATCCTCTCCCTTGTGGGACATTTTCAGTGTGTTTCACTACATTACAGATTTTCTTTAGGCTCAAGTGACCTACTTCCTTGCATGTTTTAAAAGGATTTCCACAAACCTGACCATTTGGGAGATAAATCACATCAGGTTAAGTTATATGTGACAATGTGTGGAGTACAAGTCCAGGGAGGATATGCTTAGGTTTTATAACATACTAGTGAGGCCTCACCTGGAGTGCTACATGCAGTTTTTGCCTCCATTTTTTTTAAAAAAGACACAGCAGTGGTAAAGAAAGTTCAGATGGTGAATAAGGCTGATTGAGACCTGCGAGGTCTGAACTGTGAGGAAAAACTGAAGGAGCAGAACCTTTTCAGTTTCAGTAAATGGAGGTGAAGAGGGGACATGAAGTGAAATGTTTAACATTATGAAGTAATCAGTACAGTCAATCCCAACTGTTACTTTTGCAAGAACATGTAGGCAACAGTTGGAAATGTTTTGAGGGCAAATTTCACACAAATTTTAGAAAGTTTTCAATCATGCAAAGAACTATAAACACATGGAGTAAATTACCAGGTTGGTTAGTGGAGCATAGGACTTTAGATCTTGACTTGATTAACTTTTGGACAATCTCGATGAATAGGATGGACAAGCCTGTTGGACTGAATGGCCTGTTCTCAACACAATTGTTCTAATTTCTTGTTTGGCTTTCTCCAGTAGTCTAGTTTCCTTCCCACATCTCCAAGACCTTGTAGTAGATCGGTTGACAATTCCAAATTGGCTTCATATGTGTAGGAGGTGGCAGCTGCTGTCCCATCTTGGGTTGGTCTTTGCTTTATTCTTCCCCTGGCCACTGTTGCTTTTACAGGGTTTGTGCATATATGGAGCCATTTTTAATGTAACAAGGAAAAGAAATTGAATATACTGTGACCACTAGGGGGCTCATCAGAGCCCCAAACACCAGGCACTTCTCCCACATACAAGTTAAAATAGTTATTTTTTTTATATATATAATTTTATTGAAATCACATAACATTCCATACAAACATCAATTTTTACAAAAATAGGATCGAAAACAAATCAACCCCCACCCCTGAAAAAGAGAGCAGAGTAAAACTTAAAGCTAGTGAAAATAAGTAAATAGATAAATTTATAAATGAATAAAGATAATTGGAGAAGAAAAAGAAAAGGGGAGAGAATCTGCTTCCTCGGTGCTTTAAATGCTTATTCTAAAATGTTATTGATGAGATCCTGCCAAGTTTTGAAAAAGTTCTGCACAGGTCCTCTAAGTGAGAATTTGATTTTTTTCCAATTTCAAATAGTATAAAACATCAGTTACCAAAATAAAGTTGTTTTTATTTTATAATTGTACCTTAGCAGGCTTTTCTAAGTGTAGCACAGGACAATACAATACAATAAATGCTTTTCATCTCCTTTCCACCCTCTTTAGGAAGTATTAATAATAATAATAATAGTAATTCTTTACATTTATATAACACTTTTCTCACTACTCACAGCATTTCAGTGAGGGGGGAGCCGTTTCAGTCAACACTAATGTGCGGCACCCACCTGGATGATGCAATGGTGGCCATTTTTGCGTCAGTACGCTCACCACACATGAGCTATTAGGTAGTGAAGTCCTGAGAGAGAGAGAGCCAGTTAGAGACAGGGGATGATTAGGGGGCCAGAATGACCAGACCATGGTGGGAATTTAGTCAGGACATCAGGAAGCACCCTACTGTTTATAATGGATGCCCAAAAATCTTTTATGACCCCAAAGAGACAGGACCTCAGTTTTGTGTCTCATCTGAAGGACTCTGACATTTTAGTGTCCCTGTCACTGCACTGAGGGTATTGGGATCCACATTCTCACCAACACCTGCTCCAGCAGCAACCCAAGCTTTCCCTAGATTGTCTCCCATCCAAGTATTGGTCGGGCTGATCTTGCTTAGCTTCAGGTGGATGACCTCTTCTCAAGTGCAGGTAGTGCATTGTCCTCTTCCTCCCAACGCTGACTCATCGAGGGAGGTGAGACGCCTCCTTTTATGTTGCACCCGGTGGTAGTTTTAGTGCCATAGCATTACATGGCAGAAATGCTTCTGGGTCAAGCGGAAGCTCCCCAAAACAGAGTGGTCCTCACCTGGCAGCACCCAATGGTGACACCCATTAGTTTTTTTTTTTTTAGATTCATACCTGGTGGCATGGATCGTGGACTATCTTACAGACAGACCTCAGTATGTGTGTCTCGGGAACTGCAGGACTGACATTGTGGTCAGCAGCACAGGAGCGCCGCAGGGGACTGTACTTTCTCTGGTCCTTTTCAGCCATCGGACTTCCAATACAACTCGGAGTCCTGACACGTGCAAAAGTTCGCTGACGACATTGCTATCGTGGGCTGCATCAGGAGTGGGGAGGAGGAGGAGTATAGGGACCTAATCAAGGACTTTGTTAAATGGTGCGACTCAAACCACCTACAACTGAACACCAGCAAAACCAAAGAGCTGGTGGTGGATTTTAGGAGGCCCAGACCCCTCATGGACTCTGTGATCATCAGAGGTGACTGTGTGCAGAGGGTGCAGACCTATAAATACCTGGGAGTGCAGCTGGATGATAAACTGGACTGGACTGCCAATACTGATGCTCTGTGCAAGAGAGGACAGAGCTGACTGTACTTCCTTAGAAGGCTGTTGTCCTTCAACATCTGCAATAAGATGCTGCAGATGTTCTATCAGACGGTTGTGGCGAGCGCCCTCTTCTACGCGGTGGTGTGCTGGGGAGGCAGCATAAAGAAGAGGGACGCCTCACGCCTGGACAAACTGGTGAGGAAGGCAGGCTCTATTGTAGGCATGGAGCTGGACAGTCTGACATCCGTGGCAGAGCGACGGGCGCTGAGCAGACTCCTGTCAATCATGGAGAATCCACTGAACAGGATCATCTCCAGACAGAGGAGCAGCTTCAGGGACAGACTGCTGTCACCGTCCTGCTCCACTGACAGACTGAGGAGATCGCTCCTCCCCCACACTATGCGACTCTTCAATTCCACCCGGGGGGGGTAAACATTAACATTATACAAAGTTATTGTCTGTCTTTATACCTGCATTGTTATCACCCTTTAATTTAATATTGTTTACTAGCCAACCCGCGGCGTAGCATACGCCGCATAATTATGTATTGATGGGTGAACACTTCCTGAACGACACAGTTGTCCAAACAGAAGTGAAAATAAAATTGAGCCCGGTGCATTCTTTAACTGCATTTTCTGCCTTGTAGCGCAGTGGTAGTGTTTCTGGTTAACAGTAAGGAGACTGTGGAAGATTTTGGGTTCGCTTCCCGGTTCCTCCCTGTGTGGATAGCGCTTTGTATGAAAAAAGTGAACATTTGCAAAATCCGTAACAGTGCGTTCAGTAAGTACAATGCACACGCGTATAATTTGCCAGCCGTCTTTTCAGGTTTGGGCTTATTTTGCAGTGTTACCACTTGTGCATATTAAATCTTGAAATCCTTCGAGTAACTAATTAACTAACACCCACCCACCCAGCTTGTGTGAAAAAAATGCACCGGTTCTTTCATCATTTTGATGCAGCCTATCAAAGACTTGCTGCCCCCAACTCCTCACCTGAGTCGCTGTCGTCTGTGCACCTCTGAGCCACGTTGTCCTTTCATTGTTCTTTGCGGTTTCGGTTGCTTTTCTATATATAATCCACCAAGTCACCTGACCACGGTAGTAGGAGGGGGGTGGGGAGCGTACACAGGGCAGGGACGTATTCAGAGGGAGCGTATGACCCGCATTCAGTAGGTATTCCTTGTTCGTGGGGAACAATTCGAGAAAGAGCTATCAATCTGTCAATCCTCTCCATGTCGGGCAGGGTGAGGTTTCCTGTGTTGAGTCAAATAAAGCAAGATATTTTGTGTGTGGCGAGTTGTTGTGTTCGAGCACATGAGCAGGCACTGTGAATGCCTTGAGAGCGTGGGTGGACGCGTGGGGATTAATGAGTATCTATATAATATATATATATATATATCTCTGCGGTGGGTTGGCACCCTGCCCAGGATTGTTTCCTGCCTTGTGCCCTGTGTTGGCTGGGATTGGCTCCAGCAGACCCCCGTGACCCTGTCTTCGGATTCAGCGGGTTGGACAATGGATGGATGGATATATATATCTATATAATGAGTATCTATATATCTTCTTAGATGTAGACAACATCTGATAGTTCAACTGATGATACAACTATCATAGTTGTGATGGTTTTACACTCCAGCACATTGCGGTGAACGCTGGTAACAGTCAGACGGGCAGGCGTATTAGAGTTGGTGCTCTTAGAGTTGGTGGGCGTGTGTCTCTAGCGGTTCGAGTTCTTGGGCGGTGCTCTGTTGTTTGTATCACACGGTCGGACGACTTGGTGGATTATATATGATGATGATTAAATGTTAAAATCCTTCGAGGAACTAATTAACTAACACCAACCCCGCTTGTGCATATTAAATGTTGAAATCCTTCGAGGAACTAATTAACTAACTAACACCAACCCACCCACACAGCTTGTGTGAAAAAATGCGCCCGCACGATCGGACAACTTGGTGGATTATATATGATGAACATTTGCAAAATCCGTAACACTGCTTTCAGTAAGTACAATGCACACGCGTTTATATAGTAAAAGGCAAATTATCCGCGACAAACAAACTGTTATAAACGCTGCATACCAAGCCGCGGCGTAGTATACGTTGCATAATCACGCCGCTTTTTAAATGTTTTTTAAGCAGAGGGAAAAAAATGAACATTTGCAAAATCCGTAACGCTGCTTTCAGTAAGTACAATGCACACACGTTTAATTTGTCGGCCATTTTTTGCCAGCCGTCTTTTCTGGTTCCCCTTCAGCGGTGAGGGGTCGTGAGAACAAAGTGGATGCTGGGAGGCACGGAATGTTGGGCTGCTCTGCCGGGTTGAGAGCTTCGCAGTTTCGGGCAGCGTCCTCTCTTCTCGCACTGTTTGTGACACTTCAAGTGCTCTGTCGGCTCCTGGGACAGTGAAAATCTTTGCGAATGAGTGTAATCGGCGCCATCAAAGCAGGACTCTCTTGGTAAATTGCAGTGCATGGCTACTTACTGTCCCTTAAGATGAATTCAAGTCACTAAAACCCCACAACATTCAAGGTTGCTTTTGTGATGAATTCGTTTAAAAAGATGGTTGATTACATCTTGCCTGAAGAAGGGGCCTGAGTTGCCTCGAAAGCTTGCATATTGTAATCTTTTTAGTTAGTCAATAAAAGGTGTCATTTTGCTTGGCTTTTCTCTACATTCACAATGGCTAACACGGTACAACACCCTAGTACTAGATAGATAGATAGATAGATAGATACTTTATTAATCCCAAGGGGAAATACTATTTAAGAAGATGTACAGACCTCTTCATGTAAAGTATTGGACTTGGGAATTGTTTGGACCTTCTGCCCGTTAAGCACAGAAGGGCAGCGTCCACATTTATCAGAATTATTTTTCTCTTAAATCACAGGCACATAGTGCAAGGTTGTCAGGCAGAAATTTGGACAATCACATAGAAAATGTAATTTCTATACCACAGCGGTCATGTAGTGCCTTTCAAAATGGATCTACTACCGACAGATGATCCAAATACATTTTAGCTGCTGTTAGTACCACTTACCTGTTGTGTTATAACGCCTTTAAAATGTAGTTTACCCGAAACCACTCCAGTAGCGCTCAATGTATCTTTACTTCTTAAAATGTTACTGTTTAATAACTTATAGACTACATTTTATTTTTTTCCCTTGTACTCAGTGAGCAAAGCCACTGGGTAATCAACTAGTACAAAATAAAAATAAAAGTGTGTGACTCTTTGAAAATGAAAGAATTATTGCAAAACATGCAGAAAAATTAAATCTGCAGAGTTTAAAATTCCACATTCATGATAAAGCCTGTTACATTATTATTGATTGGGTGCAACAGAATTCCACAGCCCCCTCAAGACTACGTTTTTCTAAAGCCAAGGTGGAGTGGGGGGCTATCAGAGCCCACAGTTGGGCTCCTCTTCAGCTTACAAAACGACTGAAATCAAATGGCAGATTTGTGCCGATGGATGTCTCGGTTTGCTGCGCGTGGTTGCCTTGCATGGAACCCATGAGGGAAGTAAAAGACACAGCCATGACAAAGCTAATGAGCGAGTGTTAAAACCTGTGCCCCTCAGCCTTTCAGCAACCCCACTAAAATGTTTCTTTCTTTTCTTTAGAGACGTAGCCAACGTGGTGAAAGCCATCTATGGAGAGATTCCTCCACCTCTGCTCCTGGTGGGCCACAGTGTAGGAGGGGCGATCGCCATTCACACCGCGTCTGCCAACCTCATCCCCTCAGTGGTCGGCCTGGTGGTCATCGATGTCGTTGAAGGTGAGCCACATCACCCATCACTGATTGTAAACCCCCATGGGACAAGGGGATGGTGATATGCATGTAAGAATGTCATTATTCTGAGTACACCTGACGGTAAACTTGACTTGACTTGGTAAGTCTGTTGTCCCTTTGTCTTGTATACTTGTTAATACTAAGAAGGGAACTGATTTCCATTTATCACCTTATTCTGTGGGCAGCACGGTGGTGCAGTGGGTAGCGCTGCTGCCTCGCAGTTAGGAGACCTGGGTTCGCTTTCCGGGTCCTCCCTATGTGGAGTTTGCATGTTCTCCCTGTGTCTGTGTGGGTTTCCTCCCACAGTCCAAAGACATGCAGGTTAGGTGCGTTGGCGATCCTAAATTGTCCCTAGTGTGTGCTTGGTGTGTGTGTGTGTGTGTGTGTGTGTGTGTGCCCTGCCTGGGGTTTGTTCCTGCCTTGCTCCCTGTGTTGGCTTGGATTGGCTCCAGCAGACCCCCGTGACCCTGTGTTAGGATATAGCGGGTTGGATAACGACTGACTGACCTTATTCTGTAAAGACACATCAAGGCTCTGTCCACACCACTACACTTTCATTCATTTTCACCTCTCGTCCACACTAATCCGTGAAAACGAAGACTCTTGAAAATGCTCTCCAGAGATGTATATTTCTGAAAGCGCAGGTTTTGCATTGTAGTGTGGATGGGTCTAAGAGCAGGGGGGTACTCAACTCCAGTCATTTATAAAGCTTGCGTATGCACAAAAAGAGGCTCGAGATGTGCGCATGTAATTTCCCACACAAACATTAGGATTTAGAAAAGATGGAGGAACATGCGTATATCTTACAGCACCTCTGACCCGTGGGGATGCAACATTTTGGGGAAACTAGGAAATGTTGGAACCCTCAGTCAAGTAAGGAAAATGCAGCCAAACCAGCTAAACCATGACTCTCTCTTATAATCTTTATATATAACTAGTCATTTAGCCCGTTACAATAACGGGCGCTAGAACAGTAGTGCATAAACATTAGTAGGAACAGATGTTTACTTGCTGAGCTGACCGTTCTTTGTGGGCTGCCGCCGTGTATTGTGTGTCTAATTTTCTGTGACAGTAATACTGTCTTGTACGGCTCTATTCAATAAGGGCGCGCACAAAAAGGTGAGCTTCAAAAGTGCGAACTCAATTGAGCGCGGCGAATAAAGGCGTTCGTAGATAATTTAGTTCAAATGGCTCTGGAATATGTGAAGAGCAACAAAGGTGCAGATCTTTATTTACGCGCGCCTTTATTCGCTGCGCCCAATTGAGGTCGCCCTTTTGAGGCTTGCCTTTTTGTGCGCGCCCTTATTGAAGGATACCGTCTTGTACGTCTGCTGGCTTGTATGTCCATAATATACCTTTAATTTTCTCTGGCGGTAATACAGGCGTGCGCGTCGGTAATATGCCTTTAATCTCCTCTGACAGTAATACTGGCTTGTATGTGGCTGTAATATGCGTCACTGTATTGTGTACCTTTAATTTCCTCTCACAGTAATACTGGTTTGTAATTCCGTAAAACGCCTCTAACTTTCTCTGACAGTAATATCGCGCATCGCACCGTGCCCCGCGCATGCGCACTTCACCAGAAGAGACACACTCACGGACACCTGGACGCACATAGGGATTTTATATATATAGATACACTAGCGTGGCTGTCTGTTTGGCTGTCCAGGATTTTAAATCACCTGTAGCTTAAAAACCGTTTGAGCTATTCACCTGAAATTTGGTACACATATACTATGTGACGTCTACTGTCCGCTTTCGGGGTGATGATTGACCTCCAAAGTTATTCCTCTTTTTATTTTATTTTATTGTAGAATCAACTCTGGACCAATATTCAACATCAGTAAGGTGCCAATGAATCCGTGTCCTTCATTTTCTCCTTCTTTTCCAGGAAGCGCTATGGATGTACTGCACAGCATGCAGAATTTCCTCCGAGGGCGGCCCAAAAGCTTTAAATCTATTGACCATGCGATAGAATGGAGGTGAGTGCCGATAATACCCCCCTGACCTCTGACCCCAACCAGACACATTAAAACAAACATTTCTCCTTTCTTCACACAGTGTTAAGAGCGGCCAAATCAGGAACCTGGAGTCGGCCAAAGTGTCCATGGTCGGCCAAGTGAGAAGGTACGTTGTGTCTGTCCTCTCTTTGGTTTCACCGCTTTGGGGTCTTGGTCTGGAAGCCTGCATAGCAGTGGTGTTTACGCGTGTAGCCCTCCCACCATTCCATTGACTCATCATTCAGCACCCCATGAGGCAAATTTCATTTAGTTCAATTTTATTGTCCTAAGAGGGAAATTTGGTTTGTCAGCAACTTTTACAAGGAGACTACGACATACCCTTAAAAAACACATTGAAGGAGAACACGCCCATCGAATATAAAGATAGTACAAACAAATAAAATATAAAACTGTTCAAACGTATTAGACATAGTAAGAATTACCCCAGCATTTGGAGTGGAGTGACGACTGATGCAAATGCTGTGATTTAAGACGCTGGATGTTTATTAAGATTGAGCTTATTTACAATATTAGTTGCAGTTGGCATCAGAGACGTCAATCCATTGGGCGACTTAGGTGGCTTCACCGAGGATGCAGTCATCTGAAGGACTCCATTTGCAGATAGTGTGGTGTAGTGTGTGGTTAAGGCTTTGGACTTCAACCCCTGAGGTTGTGGGTTCAAATCCCACTACTGACACCACTGTGTCACATGACCTGCCTGTGCTCCAATTGGAAATCCAAAAGAAATGAAGCCAATTGTATCATAAACGTTGTCAGTCACCTTGGATAAAGGCGTCAGCCCAGTAAGTAAATGTAAAATTATGAAAGTCCTCCAACTCTGATGATACTGAGTGGCCACTGTTACCCCTGGGTGTAATTTATGAAAGTTAAAGTAAATGTGCACGCTCGGTTCACCAAGGGGGCTCGCGCTCCTTAAAGTTCGCTGTATATACACAAAGGAGCGCCATTTGTGCTACTGAAGGGGCACACACTCTGGACACTGAAGTCCTTGAAGTTTAATAAAGCCCATTACCTGCTATGGACAATTAGGGGAGACGTCCATCCATCCACCCCGCCTAGAGCTCCGAATGGGCTTCGACTGGCATTGGTTGGAATGAAAAGAGTATTTGATTGAGCTGCTTTTTATCCTTGGTACCTTGAACATGTAACCAGATGGCAGCAGCTGGAATTGACAATGGAGTGCACCCTTAAAAATGCTGGTTCTTTACTGGCACTTTGTGTTTCTTTACTGGCTTCTGTGGTTCCTCATAGGGCCATTGCTTGCCAAAGTGCCATTTCATTCTGGGAAGGGTTCTTTATGTATGAAGATGGTTCTTTGTGCTTAGAAAAAATTCATAATATGTAGAAAAAAAATATGAAATCTTTAGTGTATGGTAGACCACCTAGCAGGACATAAAAGATTATGAAAACCTGAACTTAGTTATTGTATGCAGCGAGAGTCCATTTAAAATGAGGACCTATTGGTGTTTCACAAATCTGCAGCCATCTCTTCTTGGTTATTTACTCTATGGAGCCCATTAAAGATCTAAATCAAGAAAAGTTCTTTCTAGAACCTTCATGTGGATGGGTCTTTGAGGGACCAAAAATGGTTCCCGTATGACCAGGGCCGGATTTATATGAAAAGAGGCCCTAGGCTATTCCACTTATGAGGCCCTTTCACCTTCCATTTTTAAGTTTGTAAATTACATGAGAGACAATAAAATACGTAATACGTGTTGATCTTAACCAATACATTTTTATGTTTGTTTATTAGTCATATACGTAGAATTTCTCCTTATTTTCGGTTCAGTGTTTTAGTGTTCACTGTTTTTAGAATAGTATAATTTTAATTTTGCTAACAATTTGAATGTAGGCCCCTCTTGATCTTGAGGCCCTAGGCTGAAGCCTAGTTAGCCTATAGGAAAATCCGGGCCTGTGTATGACTTCGCTATGAAGAAGCACTCTGGCACCTTCACTTTTTTTAGAGTGTGGGTGAGTCGTGTCTGACAGAAGATGAGCTGCTTTCCTCTATACTCAGACCGGTGTGTGGGACTGGCAGGCTGAGACCTTCCTATTTTACCGCTCCATTTTACAATTTGATTTGTTTTGAGATTAGGATTTCCAAACCTTCCAGCAAAAGATAAGTAAAGATTTCTAGAAGTGTGACATAATGATGGAGTTCACAGCGTCATAAGACAGTAGAGGGTGCCGCTGTTCCTGTATCCTTCTGTATTTTCAGTAGAGTCAGTTAGGGTGTGTAATCATGGATTTCGTAGTGGGGCGGTGGGGGGGGGGGGATGGTAATGATTACCCAGGACCCATTAGGTGGGGGCCTCAAAACCTGGACTGAGACATGGATTGAGAACAATGGGCCCACAGAAACTGCTTATGTGTAGAGCCTAGAGTTCTGTGCTACACCCCTGACTAACTGTGACACGGTTTGCTTTTTGTTGATCTGTCAGCTGCACGATGCATCTGCAGTTTTATCAGTGAAAATTGTGTGACACAAGCGTTTAGTGATGTGTTCTTCTTCAGCCACTTCACGGATACTTAGGCGGCCATTTTGAGGAATCACAGTGGGCATTCTCTACTCCAGTTGTAGGATCATCTGCCCGATATAAAAACTGTGAAAGGCACAGGAGACAAGCTCACTGTACTGCACGTGCCTGGTGACGGAATGACATGGAGCCATCGTTTATTTTAAAGCTCAAGGTCACCGCTTCCACAATCACAAATCTGCTGCGTTGGCTCGTTGGCACCCCATTTGAGACGTTTGCTTTCTGTTTAGGCAGACCGCATGTATTTACTGTGTGTGTGTATCTATCTATCTATTATATAGTGCCTTTCACATTATCTATTTATCTATCTATATATCTATCTATAATATAGTGCCTTTCAAATTATCTATGTTATATAGTTCCTTTCACATCTATCTATCTATTATATAGTGCCCTTCACATTATCTACAGTATCTATCTATTATATAGTTCCTTTCACATCTATCTATCTATCTATCTATCTATCTATCTATCTATCTATTATATAGTTCCTTTCACATCTATCTATCTATCTATCTATCTATCTATCTATCTATCTATCTATCTATCTATTATATAGTGCCCATCACATTATCTATCTATCTATCCATCTATCTATCTATTATATAGTGCCTTTCAAATTATCTATCTATCTATTATATAGTTCCTTTCATATCTATCTATCTATCTATCTATCTATCTATCTATCTATCTATCTATCTATCTATCTATCTATCTATCTATCAATCTATTATATAGTTCCTTTCACATCTATCTATCTATCTATCTATCTATTAGATAGATAGATAGATGTGAAAGGAACTATATATCTATCTATTATATAGTTCCTTTCACATCTATCTATCTATCCATCTATCTATCTATTATATAGTGCCTTTCAAATTATCTATCTATCTATTATATAGTTCATTTCATATCTATCTATCTATCTATCTATCTATCATATAGTTCCTTTCATATCTATCTATCTATCTATTATATAGTGCCTTTTCTATCTATCTATCTATCTATCTATCTATCTATCTATCTATCTATCTATCTATCTATCTATCTATCTATCTATCTATTATATAGTGCCCTTCACATCTATCTATATAAAATACACGCACAACGACAAGCCATAACGCCCTGCCTAATAATGTACATGATGGGTTACATGATGTGCAAGTCACACAATTCAAATTAGCGAGGAGAAGGTTTGGGGCAAAATTACCAACAATACAAAAAACATAAGCATGGAAAGAGAGTAAGCGAGTCAGTAATGTTAATTTATATCGCACTTTTCACCGATACACAGTCCCTAAGAGATTAGCCAGTCCAAAATCAGTACCTACTTACAGTAATGTCAGACAAATATAAACTTAAACCACTTTAAAAGATTCTCTAGAAAGTTGATTCAGTTCATCTGGACATAGTTCTTTTCCCGGGAGTTACGTTTCATCACTCATCCAAGTGACTTCCTTAGTCTCGAGGAGTCTGGATGAACTGAATCAACTTTCTAGAATTTCCTTACCTGGATTATTGAGCATCCATCGAGACTCTTAAAAGGATAAAATAAGGAGACTGAAATATACAAAGAGTGTCATCAGAGCCCATTTGGCAAAGACTTATCGAAATAAGTGAGTTGTTAGCAGACCCTTCTGGTTGTCTACGGGGTCAGCACATCACAGATTCAGTGGAAGAGCATTCCGGAGTCTTGGTGGTCACCACAGGTCTTTATGTTTTTGTATGGGACACTTTTGTGAATTTCCCATCGGGATTAATAAAGTATCTATCTATCTATCTATCTATCTATCTATCTATCTATCTATCTATCTATCTAAAGTCCTTGACCAGCGGACCTAAGGGACCGGTTTGCAGAATATGGATGAGGTAGGTCCATAAATTATAATCAGGAGCAGCCTGGCCATGTAGGGCCCTATACACCGTTCAGCCACAACTTTATATATTGTGTAGCTCCCCCTCGTGGCCCATCTAGGCATGGACTCCAAGATGTCCACTGGTGTCTGCACCAACACTTTATCAGCAGTTCGTTTAAGTCCTGTACGTTTTTAGCAGTGGCCTTCGTGGAGTGGACTTGTTCACATCCCACAGATGCTCAATCCGATTGGGGAATTTGGAGGCTGCGTCAACACCTTGAAGGCTTTGCCATGTTCCTCAAGCCATTCCTGAACAATTGTTGCAGTGTGGCAAGGTGCATTATCCTGCTGAAAGGGGTCACTGCCAATGCGGAATGCCGCTGCCATGAAGGTGTGTACGTGGTCTGCAACAATCTTTAGGTAGATGTGAAGGGAACATCTACGTGAATGCCGGGACCCAAGGTTTCCCTAGCAGAACATCGCCCAGAGTATCACACCACCTACTCCATCTCATCTTCTTCTCATAATGCATCCTGCTGCCATTTCTTTCCCAGTTAAACGACGCACAACACCCAGCCGTCCTCATCATCTAAAAAAAATGTAATTCATCAGGATCAGGTCACTTTGTTCCATTGCTTCACAGTACAGTCCTGACGCTGGTGCTTTCGGTGGTGGACAGGGCTCAGCATGGGTACCCTGACCTGCCTGTGGGCTACACACCAAGTTGTGATGCACTGTGTGTTCTGACACTTTTCTCTCATGGCCATCATTTAAGTTTTTCAGCAATTTGTACACCAGTAGCTCTCCAATGGGATTGGACCAGGCGGGCATCAATGACCGATTGTCCTTTATTGGACCACTTTTGGTAGGTACTAACCACTGTAGACCAGGAACATCCCACAATTCTTGTCAGAGTTAGGGTACTGGAGATGCTCTGACGTCACAGTTTGGCTCTTGTCAAAGTCGCTCAGATCCTCACGTCTGCCCGTTTGTCCTGCTTCAGACCCAGCGCCTTACAGAAATGAAATCTTCACCTGCTGTCTCATACAGTATGTGCTGCCTCTTGACGGGTGGGCCATTGGAATGAAGTAATCCTTGTGATGTGGTCTGAATGTTGTAGCTGATCGGTGTATTCTCTTATTATTAGATTATTATCATTTTACATGTTGCTCACTCAAGCTTTTCTTTTCGTGTTCTTTGCCATTATGGGGAATTGAGTGTGATGGGCAGATTTGTCCATTTCAAATTACATCTAAAGTGTGCAGAAAGGGAAGGGGTCTCAATACTTTCTGAATCCACTGTATGTACGCATGTATGTTTTTCCCCCAAACTGATCCATCCATTCATGTCCCTATCCTGGAGCCTATCCCAGCAGCAAATGGACGAAAGTAACGGTCTGCATATTTCTTTTGAGTCTGGCCAACCATTCATGCATATAAGTTTTAGCAGTTAAGAGCTGACCCCAAGCTTCTAAATGGTGTGACGTGACCTACATGTGCTTCACCTGCAGGAGTGAGAGTGTAGATGCTGTGCCCTCCGAGCAGCCAAATCCTGTGAATGACGTGGTGGCAGAAGGGCACGAGGAGTTTTATGACCTCAACTATGTTACCAGCAAGGGTGAGAATACAAGAACAGAGGTGAGGATCCTTGTGATTTGAAAGGTAAACTTTGGGCCTTGAGCCATGAGATTACAACACACTGCAGTGGTGGCGCCCTCTGCTGTGGAGACTGCAGATCTGCAAGCCAGAAAAGCTCCTGCTGCTTATCAATCCCACTCAGTCTTAACCCAAAATGGAAGGAAAAAACACATAATGGCATCAAGAATGCAACTGTAACAAAGAGCACTGCCTCCTAGTGGCAAGCTGGGGCACAAACAGGCTAATAGATAGATAGATAGATAGATAGATGTGAAAGGCACTATATAATGATAGATAGATAGATAGATACTTTATTAATCCCAGGGGGAAATTCCCATACTCCAGCAGCAGCATACTAATAAAGAACAATATTAAATTAAAGAGTGATAACAATGCAGGTATAACAGACAATAACTTTGTATAATGTTAATGTTTACCCCCCGGGTGGAATTGAAAAGTCGCATAGTGTGATGGAGGAACGATCTCCTCAGTCTGTCAGTGGAGCAGGACGGTGACAGCAGTCTGTCGCTGAAGCTGCTCCTCTGTCTGGAGATGATCCTGTTCAGTGGATTCTCCATGATTGACAGGAGTCTGCTCAGCGCCCGTCACTCTCCCACAGATGTCAAACTGTCCAGCTCCGTGCCTACAATAGAGCCTGCCTTCCTCACCAGTTTGTCCAGGCGTGAGGTGTCTTTCCTCTTAATGCTGCCTCCCCAGCACACCACCACGTTGAAGAGGGTGCTCGCCACAACCGTCTGATAGAACATCTGCAGCAACTTATTGCAGATGTTGAAGGACGCCAGCCTTCTAAGAAAGTATAGTCGGCTCTGTTCTCTCTTGCACAGAGCATCAGTATTGGCAGTCCAGTCCAGTTTATCATCCAGCTGCACTCCCAGGTATTTATAGGTCTGCACCCTCTGCACACAGTCAGTCACCTCTGATGATCACGGGGTCCGTGAGGGGTCTGGTCCTCCTAAAATCCACCACCAGCTCCTTGGTTTTGCTGGTGTTCAGGTGTGGGGGGGTTTGAGTCACACCATTTAACAAAGTCCTTGATGAGGTCCCTATACTCCTCCTCCTGCCCACTCCTGATGCAGCCCACGATAGCAGTGTCATCAGAGAACTTTTGCACGTGGCAGGACTCCGAGTTGTATTGGAAGTCCGATGGCCGAACAGGACCGGAGAAAGTACAGTCCCCTGCGGCGCTCCTGTGTTGCTGACCACAATGTCAGACCTGCAGTTCCCAAGACGCACATACTGAGGTCTGTCTGTAAGATAGTCCACGATCCATGCCACCAGGTATGAATCTACTCCCATCTCTGTCAGCTTGTCCATGAGGAGCAGAGGTTGGATGGTGTTGAAGGCGCTAGAGAAGTCCAGAAACATAATTCTTACAGCACCACTGCCTCTGTCCAAGTGGGAGAGGGATCAGTGTAGCATATAGATGATGGCATCCTCCGCTCCCACCTTCTCCTGCTATGCGAACTGCAGAGGGTCGAGGACGTGATGGACCTGTGGCCTAAGGTGGTGAAGCAGCAGTCGCTCCATGGTCTTCATCACATGTGACGTCAGGGCGACAGGCCGGAAGTCATTCAGCTCACTAGGACGTGATACCTTTGGGACTGGGGTGATACAACATGTTTTCCAAAGCCTCGGGACTCTCTCCTGTTCCAGGCTCAGGTTGAAGATGCGCTGTAGAGGACTCCCCAGCTCCAACGCATAGGCCTTCAGCAGTCGTGGCGATACTCCATCTGGACCTGCTGCTTTGCTGGCACGAAGTCTCCTCAGCTCTCTGCTCACCTGGGCTGCTGTAATTGTGGGTGGTGGTGGGGGGGACTCTCTCCTATGCTGGTATCAGCAGAAGGATGGGTGGAGGGTGCAGTACTCCGAGGTGAGAGTGAGTGTGGGTTAGGGTGGTCAAACCTGTTAAAGAAGTTAATAAGCACACACCTCAGGCGCTGGGCTCTTCTGTCTGAGGCCGACTCCCCTCCACATTGAGGACACTGGATCACAGTCCCAACCATGGCTACTGGACCCCACATTTAAAGTTAAACTCAGCTGACCACTGCCTACCTACCCACTTATGCTTTGTTTTAGAGTCTTATTTTATCATTTTTAATGTTAGAAAGTGTTTGACTTACAAATCATTTGCTCCTATTTTTATTTTTCTCTACTTCTTGATAGCCAAAGAGGCTGAGCGTCTACAGCTGGAGGATCGACCTGTCCAAGGCCGAGAAGTATTGGGACGGCTGGTTCCGGGGCATTTCCAACCTCTTTTTGAGTTGCAACGTGCCGAAGCTTTTACTCCTAGCAGGTAATTTTATCCAATAATTGTAGGAGTTGTAAGTGACGGGACTTATTAGGGTCTCTGACAAAGCCATCACTTCTCGGCGGGGTTCAGGTTCGGGAGTTTTTGTACAGTGGCTGAGCATTGCTAGAACACTAAACTGGAAGGACAAAAGGTGGGCTCTACAAGACCAGGGGCTACAAGCCTCGCCTCATTAAATGGGTAGGTGGGACGTTTGAGATCAAGAGCTAAAGCCCCCCCTAATGACGCAACTGATAGGACGGTGAAAGTCCAATCAACATGCAGCTCGATGCCACAAAACCAGACAGTGTGACAAATAAGTGCAGATTCAAAGACACCTGCTGTGCTCCTGCAATGAGTAGAAGCAGATGAATGGTCACTCCAGGAGATCGGGCAGCCACTCTGGATGGTCAGTTTCACAGAGAAGCCTTTACAACTTCTGTAATGTGAATTATAAAAAGGGGTGGCTGACAGCTTTCCTTGCCGCTATTCTATGATTGACCATTGTGAACGTCAAAGCAAATCCGCACAGCATTGACTGGTTATGTTGGCCGTCGTAACAACGTTGACCAAAAAAGAAATTGTGCTCGTGATCTGGCCGTGAAGAATCATCATGCTGCCATTGTTTAGATTTTGTACTGCCAGCATTGATAGACTGGGTAGTCAAAGTTAAAGGGTGAGACAATAGGCAGCAATGCAGAAAAATCTAAAACCAGAACATCTGTAACCAAGACATGAAACCTGTAGTTGAAAGGAGGATCGCTGGCATTCTTGAACCAAAAAAGCACAATAAAATCGCACACAGATTTTTTTTGCCCTTGTCCACTGTCTTGGATGTCATCAAGCATGCGGGGACAGTTTTTAAAACATTGCACTAGTCATGTCACATGGTGTGACCTCCAGAAACCATGAAACACATCATGACAATGGGACTACAAAACAACATAATAATAATAATAATATACCTTATAAAAGTGAAAGTGTGTCTGTCTGGCTGCTATGTCTCTGTCATTCCAACAGATGGCACATCACAAGCATTTGTAGTAATAAAATGCATTGTATTTGTCGTTCCAACAGATGGCTCATCACAAACATTAATACTTCTTTTTCAAATCCCATACCAAATGGCATATGCCATAAACATATGCATTGCATTTTCCATTCCAATGGCACATTACAAACATTTGTAGTAATAAAATGCATTGCATTTGTCATTCCAACAGATGGTTAATCACAAACATTAATACTTCTTTTACAAATCCCATAGTGTATGGCATATAACATAAACATATGCATTGCATTTGTCATTCCAACAGGAGGTGCATCACAAACATTAATACTTTTCCTACAAATCCTATACCAAGTGGCATAACAGAGACATACTGTATGCATTGGATTTTTCATTCCAACAGATGGCACATCACAAACATTTGTAGTAATAAAATGCATTGCATTTGTCATTCCAACAGATGGTTCATCACAAACATTAATACTTCTTTTTCAAATCCCATACCGAATGGCATATAACACAAACATATGCATTGCATTTTTCATTCCAATGGCACATTACAAACATTTGTGTAATACATTCATTGCATTTGTCACTCCAACAGATGGTTCATCACAAACATTAATACTTCTTTTACAAATCCCATAGTGAATGGCAAAGAACATAAACATATGCATTGTTTTTCATTCTAACAGATGGCACATCACAAACATTTGTAGTAATAAAATGCATTGCCTTTGTCATTCCAACAGATGGCTCATGACAAACATTAACATTGTTTTTATGAATCCCATACCAAATGGCGTATAACAGAGACATGTGCATTGCATATAAGATGGACAAAATGGTGCATTCATTGCATTTGTCATTTCAATAGAAGGTGTATCACAAAAATTAATGCTTCTCTTATGAATCCCATACCAAGTGGCAAATAACAGAGACACATGCATTGCATTTTTCATTCCAATAGATGGCTCATCACAAACATGAATACTTCTTCTACAAATCCCATTCCAAATGGCATGTAACAGAGACATGTGCATTGCATATAAGATGGACAAAATGGTGCCTGAAACCCCATTCTACAGTGGCCCTTAAACCCATATACTGTATGGAAGTCTGCCCTCTGCAGGAATCATGAATAATAATTGGTTCGGCTTTGCCTCATTTTCAAGGTTTATGTTCCATCTTCTTCAAATCTTAGTTCCTCACTTACTTCATTGTAACACTCATTAGCATTACTGGCTAGTTAATGGCATTGTATATGCTAAAGCCTAACGGTGCCCGGGCACTCCTGGCATTTGACTGTGCAGTGACTTACTTGTGCCTTCCTTATCTGTCCCTGTTGCAGGTATTGACCGTCTGGACCGAGATCTCACCATCGGTCAAATGCAGGGTGAGTAGAGGTTTGTGTTTTCAGGGTACTGCACCATGGACTGCTGACTTATGGTGCCCCTTGTAAAACCCCAATTCCAGAAAAGTTGGCACAGAATTAAAAAATGCTAACAAAAACAACAAAGGAGCGATTTGTGCTTTGTCTTCACCCCGAGCTCTCTTGGAAACATTAAGGCTACACATTCTTTGACGGCCTCTCTTCTGAATGTTATTTTCTTTAATACACTCATGTCAAGTCTCATGACCGCAACTCACCGCCGGGCACTTGGGACTGCTGAGCGTCTCCCGCTGTGTCACAGCACCATTTTAACTCAAACACACAAATCGCCAGGACCAGATAATATTAACCCTCGAGTTCTTAAGGAGGCCAGCGAGTTCGGATATAAACCTCTGACACATATCTATAGGAAGTCACTGCGCACTGGAGAGATTCTGAAGGACTGGAAAAGTCGAATTTCATCCCGTTATATAAAAAGGGTGACAGGGCAGATCAGAGCAACTAGAGGCCAGTAAGCTTAACGGGCATCACAGGAAAATTAATGGAAGGAAATCTTAAGGAGAAGATTGAGCAACACCTGGCAAGGATGGGACAGTCAGCATGGGGTCAGGAGAGGGAGGTCGTGTTTTACTAACAGGCTGGAATTCTATGAGGAGGAAACAAAAGGATACGACCAGAGTGGAGCAGATGAGATGATTGATGAGGACTTTCAGAAAGCATTTGATAAGGTGCCACCTGAGAGGGTGGGCATCAAATTAAAAGAACTGGCAGTTCAGGGTGAGGTCTGTAGATGGGTGCAGAATTGGCTCAGACACAGGAAGCAGAAGGTGATGGTGTGAGGAACCTCATCAGAATTGGGTGACGTTAAGAGTGGTGGCCAGCAGGGGGCAGTGCTGGGGCCACTGCTATTTTTAATAAATATAAATGATTTAGATAGGGGGCGGCACGGTGGCGCAGTGGTAGTGCTGCTGCCTCACAGTTAGGAGAGCCAGGTTCGCATCCTGGGTCCTCCCTGCGTGGAGTTTGCATGTTCTCCCCGTGTCTGCGTGGGAGTCTCCAAAAACATGCTGGTTAGGTGGATTGGTGATTCTAAATTGGCCCTAGTGTATGCTTGGTGTGTTTGTGTGTGTCCTGTGGTGGGTTGGCACCCTGCCCGGGATTAGTTCCTGCCTTGCGCCCTGTGTTGGCTGGGATTGGCTCCAACAGGCCCCTGTGTTCGGATTCAGCAGGTTGGATGGATGGATGGATGGATGATTTAGATAGGAATATAAGGAACAAGCTGGTGACGTTTCTAGATGATACCAAGATAGGCGGATTAGCAGATAATTTGGAATCCGACTTGGATAGCAGACAGGCTTGGGCAGATGAAATTTAATGTCAGTAAAAGTAAAGAATGACACATAGGAAGTAAAAATGTGAGGTGTGAATACACAATGGGCGGTCAGAAAATCACAAGTCCACCTTATGAGAAGGATTTAGGAGTCATAGTGGACTCAACTTCCAGACAGTGTTCAGAAGCCGTTAAGAAGGCTAACAATGTCAGGTTATATAGCACCTTGATGTGTGGAGTACAAGTCACAGGAGGTTCTGCTCAAGTCTTTATAACACACTGGTGAGGCCTCATCTGGAGTACGGTGGGCCATAAAGGACATAACAGCACTAGAAAAGGTCCATAGAAGAGCGACTCGGCTGATTCAGGACTACAGGGGATGAGTTAGGAGGCAAGAGTAAAAGAGCTGAGCCTTTAGAGTTTAAGCAAAAGAAGATATAATGTAATTAAATGTAAAGAATGACACATAGGAAGTAAAAATGTGAGGTGTGAATACACAAAGGGCGGGCGGAAAATCACAAATCCACCTTATGAGAAGGAGTTAGGAGTCGTAGTGGGCTCAACGTCCAGACAGTGTTCAGATGCCATTCAGAAGGCTAACAGAATGTCAGGTCATATAGCGCCTTGATGTGTGGAGTACAAGTCACAGGAGGTTCTGCTCAAGTCTTTATAACACACTGGTGAGGCCTCATCTGGTGTGCTGTGTGCAGTTTGGGTCTCCATAAAGACATAGCAGCACTAGAGAAAGTCCAGAGAAGAGCAACTCGGCTGATTGAGGGCTACAGGGGATGAGTTATGAGGAAATATTAAAAGAGCTGAGCCTTTACAGTCCTTAGAGAAAATTGAATGTAATGAAATGTAAAGTATGACACGTAGGAAGTAAATATGTGAGGTCTGAATACACAATGAGACATCTGAAAATCAAGAGTCCACCTTATGAGAAGGACTTCGGAGTCATAGTGGACTTGACATTATCAACTGCCAGACAAGCCATTAAGAAGCCTAACAGAATGTCAGGTTATATAGCGCCTTGATGTGTGGAGTACAAGTCACAGGAGGTTCTGCTCAAGCTTTATAACACACTGGTGAGGCCTCATCTGGTGTACTGTGTGCAGTTTGGGTCTCCATAAAGACATAACACCACAAGAGAAGGGCCAGAGAAGAGCAACTGGGCTGATTCAGGGCTACAGGGGATGAGTTACGAAGATTAAAAGAGCTGAGCCTTTAGAGTGATGAAGAGGAGACCTGACTGAAGTGTTTAAAATGATGAAGTGTATTAGTCCAGTGGATTGAGACGGTGACTTTAAAATGAGTTCTTCAACAACACGAGGACACAGCTGGAAACTTGTGAAGGGGAAATTTCACACAAACATTAGGAAGTTTTTCTTTCCACAAAGAACGACAGACACTTGGAATAAGAGACCAAGTAGTGTGGTAGACAGTAAGACTTGAGGGACTTTCAAAACTCGACTTGATGTTCATTTGGACAGGACTGGTGAGCTTTGCTGGGCTGTCCTAATGTTCTAAGTGGGCACTGAAGACACAAGTCAGTTAAGATTAGTGAGGGAAATTTCCCCCATTTATCAGTTCTGCAAGTCTTCAGTTGTACGGGGTCTTTATACTCCACAATGGGCCACACAGGTCAGGACCACCAATCTCATACCGGCACAGAATATGGAAAATGCAGGGACATCCTTGGAAAAGATGAACGCTGGCTCCTAAATTTGTCCGTATCCATCTGCACTGATGGTGCCTCCGTTGGCACACCCCCATACCGTGGTCCTGAATCTGATAACACTTTGGGTGGTCCTTTTCCTTTGTGGCACAGGGAACACCGTTTGAAATGTTGACTCGTCGGCCCACCGAAGTGAACTCGGCTATGCTGCTGTTCTTCTCAGAGAGGCCATCAGCGCCCCTGGACTGTGCGGATGTGCGGCTTCTGCTTTGCGCCCGCCTGTTAAAGCCCATTGAGGTGTTCCTTGTGTGATTTTTGGGCCATACACAGTGAATGTCATTGACTCACAAAGCGCTTCCAAAGTATTCCCAAGTCCACGTCATGACAGCCATTGCAGACGCGTGACGGTTTTAAAAGACAGTGACATCTGAGGGGTTGAAGGTCACGCACATTCACAAGTGGTTGTCAGCTTTGCCCTTTACGCACTGACATCTGACCAAATTCCTTGAATCTTAGCGGGTGAAATACCCAAAATCCTACAGATATGACTCTGGGGGGCACAGAAGTTGTTGGATTATTTGCTGCCGTATCTGTTGTTGAATTGGTGAGCCTTGACCCGTCTTGAAGGACTCGACCTGTTTGTAGGGTTCTTGTAAACGAGAACAGGACGCCACCTGTGTCACATCGCCTCGTCATTTCAACTTGTCACATCGTCATTAGTCCTAAACCACCACTGGCCCAACTCTTTTGGAACATCACTTTTAAAATAAAAGTGTACTGAACGTGGACGCCATCCAGTGACCTGAGATGAAGACGGGAATCCTTCACGTGTGTCACTTTGGGCACCGCTGCTCCCGAATGAGGCACATGACCTGCATTGTGAGGGAGCGTCAGTTAGGGCACTGCGGCCATGTGGCGCGATTACCCGAGGGTGATCCTCACTGCTGAGGTCCCAAATGGCTGGACCAGGCCAAGGGGATGCCCGTGTAACACCCGGTTGCAGCAGATAGAGGGTGGCAGTGGACTGTGTGTCTGCCTGCCAGGGTCCTGAGGTATTTTGTCGTGTGGTGGGTGCGGCGATGCGCTGTGCCAGTACCTGCTCCCCAACCTGACCTGAAGATGTCCTGAATCCACTGTGGGGCTCGTCAGGTTCTGAAGGTGGTGTACATTCGCATTCCAGCTGCCCATTGTTGAGGGGCCGAGCAGCTGGACCAGGCCAAGGGGATGCCCATGTAACACCTGGGTGTGGCAGATAGAGGGTGGCAGTGGACTCCGTGTCTGCCTGCCAGGGTCCCAAGCTGTTTTGTCGTGTGGTGGGTGCGGCAACGCGCTGTGCCAGTGCCTGCTCCCCAACCTGACCTGAATCTTCAAAAAAATCAATGCTTAGGACAAACGTGACATACTGTACCTCGTCTTTAGACTGTCTGGGTGTGAATACAAATCCAAATCCAGTTACAGATCACCCAGTCTGGTTTTTATTATTCCATGCTGTCCCAACTTTTTTTTTTTTTTTTTTGCTTGTAGATTCCAGCTCTATTGTTTTCCATAAAAGAATATTCGATTGTATCTTGCTGGTGTTCCTTCTTCCGGGGTGAGGACGCATTTTCCATTCGCTTCTCTGAATTTCCACATCAATGAAATGAGTAGGCGGGGCAGAAGTACCTCAAAACACAAGCAAGCACATGACACTCAAAGCTGGCTGTGATTGGGTCTCTTGACAGGAAGCCACGCCCCCGTAGGTGGGGTGAGAGGTTATTACAGAAGAAGACAAAACGCTCGGCTGTCGTGCATAGCTGGTCTTCATTTAAAATGGCAGAATCTCATAATGTTGGTGATTTTTAAAATTTTGTTCAAAAATGACACATAGACGGTACTTGACAACATGTGTGTGATCGATACTTGACAAATGGATGCGATTGTTACGTCTTTAAGTGTTTCCTCTGTGTCCCGTAGCCTTCATTTTAAAGCATCAGTATGGAGAAGATATTTTATTTTTTTGAATTTATGGAAAGTCCTTAACTTTAGAACACAATCGTGGCAAATGCACGCAGTGGCGTGCAAAAGTTTGGGCCCCCTTGCTTAAAATGTCTGTTTAGTGTGAATAGTCAAGTGAGCAACGCGTCCTTCTGCTTTGTTCCAGGAAAGTTTATGATGCAGGTGCTGCCCCCCTGTGGACACGCAGTGCACGAGGACACTCCTGACAAGGTAAGTCTCTCTCCCTGTTTCATTCTTTCAGGTGGAATGGTGGCACAAGGTTAGCTTTGCTGCCTCACTGACCCAGCATCCAGGGTTCAAACCCCACCACTACCTCTGTGGGATTTTTTTTTCTTTCCCAGGTACTGCTGTTTTCCTTCCAAATCCCTAAGAAAAGTGTGCTTGGTTAATGGGCAGCTCTAAGACTGCTGGCACCCACTCACCACTCAGCCTGGCAAATTTCACGTTTTCATGTGTTATGTTTTAAACCAGGTTTGTCCCCTGGCTGACATTCAAATTCTTGTTTTATTTGTATTTCTGTTTCTTTTGTTTATGATTTACTTTATTCCTTCCATTTTATGTAACTGTCCTCATGCCTTTTTTTGCTGCACTTTGTGTTTTCTGGGTGGTTCCCAAGAAGCTTCATTTTATAAAGATTTGTTACTAGCCAGGGTTTGATGGTGACATCCCCCTCTAGTGGCCGTGAATGGAAGTGTTTGAGATTATGTGCTTGGGACTCTGTGCCTCTGTTGTGTTCCTTGTGTTTTGTGGGTGCTGCCTCAAAAGGCGGGGACACCTGCCCCTCATCCCTATGAAGGCGGGGCCACCTGCCACTCACCACCAGGAACTGCCCCCCCCCCCCCCCCCCCCAAGCCCCACTATAAATCTAGAAGGCCTTCCACAGTTCTTGGTGGTTTAATTGTGAATGTGCTCCAGTGTTCTTGTGCCGTTTTCTGTGTTTTTTTTGTAAATGTCTGGATTTTCAACTTGTTTTGTCCATTTTTGACCGTGTCTTGGGTTTCAGGCACTTCCAGTTTGACTTGTGTGCTCTACGGAGCTGCAGATATTTACAAAACGGTTTGTGAAAATACACCTTTTATTTTATCAAGCTCTGTCTTGGTCTTTTGGGGTTCTAGATGGTGTATTTTGCCCCTCTATTAGCAGTGCTTTGGGACCCTTTAGTGCCTGGCACTCCTAATTTTCGACAGTTGTATTTGTGCCCCTGTTGTGTTCCTTGTGTTTTGTGAGTGCTGCCCCAAGAGGCGGGGCCACCTGCCCCTCATCCCTATGAAGGTGGGGCCACCTGCCCCTCATCATAATGAAGGCGGGGCCACCTGCCCCTCATCACCATAAAGGCGGGGCCACCTGCCCCTCATCACCATAAAGGCGGGGCCACCTGCCCCTCATCACCATAAAGGCGGGGCCACCTGCCCCTCATCACCATAAAGGTGGGGCCACCTGCCCCTCATCATAATGAAGGCGGGGCCACCTGCCCCTCATCATAATGAAGGCGGGGCCACCTGCCCCTCATCACCATAAAGGCGGGGCCACCTGCCCCTCATCACCATAAAGGCGGGGCCACCTGCCCCTCATCACCATAAAGGCGGGGCCACCTGCCCCTCGTCCCTATGAAGGCGGGGCCACCCCCCCTCATTGCTGTGAAGGTGGGGCCACCTGCCCCTTGTCCCTGTGAAGGCGGGGCCACCTCCCCTCATTGCTATGAAGGCGGAGCCTTGCAATTGCAAAAAAAAAAAAAATATTCCTTTGTCAATCTGAGTGTTGCTTGATGACGAGAGAAAAATGAATTGAAGCGATTTTAGCACAAAAGTGACTGGAAAATGGGACTCGTCGTCCATATCTGGAAAGGGAAGGGTGGTCACCTGGATTGCAGCAAATACAGGGGGGGTAACACTGCCCTCGGTGCCGGGTAATGGCCTCGCCAGGGTCGTCCTCAATAAGATCCGTGATCACCTGCTCAACTGCTAGCGACTGGTGCAGTCTGGCTTTACAATACAATACCATTTATTTTTGTGTAGCCCAAAATCACACAAGGAGGGCCGCAATGGGCTTTAACAGGCCCGGCCTCTTGCCAGCCCCCCAGAACTTCACTCTCTAAGAAGATGAGGAAAACCTTAGTGGGGAAAAACTGGAAGAAACCTCTGGAAAGGCAGGTGGGGCGTGCAGTGGGTGTCAAATAAAGGGGGTCAATACAACACAACACACAGAACAGAAGTCATCCTCAATACAGTATAAAAATAAAAATCTTACAAGTACGGAGCAGAATTCAACAGGAGATGATATCCCATAATAGGATTTGGATTTGTTCAGAGTCCTGGAGACCTCGGCCATCGAGCTGCCTCCCCCTATTGGCCATTCCACAGCTGAGACAGCGCTGGGCCAGCCAATCGGATGAAAGGACCCCTCTACTTGATGATGCCTGCGCTCTTCCATCAGAGGTGACTTTACCTTAGGTGGGCTGTGGGCACCAAGTGGCACATTTGAGTACCGAGAAGAGAAACAGAAGAGGTGAGGGTCAGTAACAAATTCTCTCATATTCCTTCTGTTTTAGTGCTAATGACAGTCTGTACAGTTAATCAGCAGCTCTAGTCAGGGTGACCTAAACTGAAGTGGTGAGTCTTTGAAAGCTGAGACCAAAGGGGCATCTCTTATAGTAGCAGGCAGACCACCCCACAGTTTAGGGAGGTCCTGTAACTAAAAGCTCAACCTCCCATTGTTATTTTATTAATTGTTGGAATCCTAAGCAGGCCGGCCTCTTGAGATCTTAATGTGCGCTCAGGTTTGTAAGTCATGATGAGTTCAGACCAGTAAGCCGGACCTCCGCCATTTAAGACTTTTTTTAAAAGGACGACGCCTAAGAAGTCCACCATCCTGGCGCTGAGGATTCTCATGAAGTGCAAACGTGAATATCGGTTTAGTTTCTTGGCAGCCGTTGTCGATTTTTGTAAAGCGTTCGACTCAGTTGATCGAGGTGCCCTGTGGGACATCCTGAGGGTTTGTGGTATCCCCTCCAAGGTTGCTGGATATCATAGCTGGCCTGTGTACACTGGTACTGGGAGTGCTGTGGAGAGTGGAGGAGGCAGACCCTCTGGGTTTTTTTTTCCCCCAGTTGATCCTGTGGTCCATCAGTGGTGTGTTTTTGCTCCTACTCTGTTCAGTTCTTGCACGGACTGGGCGCTGGGCAGAGTCATGTGGTCCAGTGGCTGGGGGGCATCTGTTGGTGAAGAGAGATTCACTGATCCTGACGATGCTGTGATCTTCGTGGAGTCAGTGGAGGCTCTGATTGGGGGTCTCAAGAGATTGAGTGAGGAGTCTGAGGGTCCGGGCTTGTGAGGGTCCTGATAAAAACCAAAGAGCTGGGCCTTTAATGACCTCTTGGGCACAGCCATCAGCAGTGTGTGGTGTCTGTCTGCAAAGAGAGTGTTGACCTCATCGAGAGGTTTACTTACCTTGGCAGTGACATTCATGTCTCTGGTGACTCTTCCTGTGAAGACAGTAGATGGACTGGGAGAGCATGGGAGGGGATCATGAGGTCACTGGAAAGGGGTGTGTGGTGCTCCTGATATCTCTGCAAAAGAATAAAGGTCCAAGTTTTTAGTGTCCTGGTGCTCCCTCTTTGTGAGACATGAACGCTATCCAGTGACCTGAGATGAAGACTCGACTCCTTCATGTGTGTCTCTCCAGAGGGTCCCGCTGGTGTGACTTTGTGTTGCTCACGGAGTCCCGAATGAGGCACATGACCTGCATTGTGATGGAGCGTCAGTCACAGCACTTACAGCCGTGTGGCACGATTACCCGAAAGTGATTCAGCTGCCAGGACCCTCATTGTTGCAGACCCGAGCGGCTGGACCAGTCAAAGGGGACACCCATGTTAACACTTGGCTGCAGCAGATGGAGGGTGGCAGTGAACCACATGTCAGCCTGGGGAGTTGCCAGTGAAGGTCCCGAGCTGTTTCGTCATGTGGTGGGTGCGGTGACCCGCTGTACCAGTGCCTGCTCCCCAACCTGATGACATCCTGAATCCACCGTGGGGCTCGTTGGGTCAGAAGACGTTCTGAAGATGGTGTCCATGTGCTTTCCAGCTGCCCACCTCCACACGTTGCTGAGGCTTTGGTTTCTCACCAGGCTTGTTGTTCATTTCTGTGCTCCTCTCTGGGTGTCTGCTGCTCCTTTGGACATTTTCATTTTTTAGTTTTATTTTGGAGTCCGTGCTTTTCTCTCACTTCGGCCACTGTGTCATGTTGTTCAGTATAAAGTGTATTTGGTTTGTCAGCTTTCTTTAGGGGGCACTTTTTTGTTATTTGTGTATTTTTTTTAAATCTATCTTTTGTTACAAAGTTCTTTGTAGTACTCGAGCAGTTTGAATTTCTGAAAATGTTTTGAGTTTTTATTTTCTTGTGATATACTTTTGAATTTTGAAATGTGTTTGGTGATTTGTGAACACTGGACTGGTTTATTTAGTTGGATTAATTCCGTCAGTCCTGTTTACTTTGGCCAGGGGTTTTAGCAGCTCCCCTTTACCTTTTTTTTTAGGCTTCTGGCCTCTTTTTGTCCTTTGTAAGCACAGAGCCGTTGCGGGTAATCGCGGTGCCATCCCTCACCCGTCTGCTGTCTCTGTTCTTCATTGTAGGTGGCAGAGGCGCTGGCGGGCTTTATGATCCGACAAAAGTTTGCGGAGGCAAAGAGCAGCAACCAAAGGTGGGAAATCATTGTGTACAAGGAAAGGAGTCGGGGATAAAGCTGGCAGTAAGACTGTAACTAGATAGATAGAGTGAAAGGCACTATATAATAGATAGATAGATAGATAGAGTAAAGGGCACTATATGATAGATAGAGTGAAAGGCACTATATGATAGATAGACAGAAAGAGTGAAAGGCACTATATATCTATCATATAGTGCCTTTCACTCTTTCTAAGAGTGAAAAGCACTATGTGATAGATAGATAGAAGTGAAAGGCACTATATAACCTTTCACTTTATCTATCTATCACATAGTGCTTTTCACTGTTAGATAGAAAGAGTGAAAGGCACTATATAATAGATAGATAGAGATAGATAGATATATAGTGATAGATAGACAGAAAGAGTGAAAGGCACTATATATCTATCATATAGTGCCTTTCACTCTTTCTATCTATTATATAGTGCCTTTCACTCTATCTATCTATCACATAGTGCTTTTCACTGTTAGATAGAAAGAGTGAAAGGTTATATAGTGCCTTTCACTTCTATCTATCTATCACATAGTGCTTTTCACTCTTAGAAAGAGTGAAAGGCACTATATGATAGATATATAGTGCCTTTCACTCTCTGTCTATCTATCACTATATATCTATCTATCTCTATCTATCATATAGTGCCTTTCACTCTTTCTATCTATTATATAGTGCCTTTCACTCTTTCTATCTAATAGATAGAAAGAGTGAAAGGCACTATATAACGAGTGAAAGGCACTATATAATAGATAGATAGATAGAAGTGAAAGGCACTATATGATTGATTGATAGATAGATAGAAGTGAAAGGCACTATATAATAGATACGAGAGGCACTATATAACAAATGATTGATAGATCTAGATAGACAAGGAGATAATGATGAAGATATGAAAGGCACTATATAATGTAGAGATACAATAAGTGTGAAATGGAGAGACATATGAATAGAACTATATAATAGAGATAAGAAAGGCACTAGATAGATAGATAGATAGATATGAAAGGCAGTATTTAATAGATATGAAAGGCACCATCCACATGAAAACACAAAGGTCTGCTGTCGAGAGCACGAGACAGGCAGAGATAACAAAGGAAGGTCATTAGATTGATGTCCATCACCCTTTTTGATTGAAATGTGTGACAGCAGATGGCGCTATATCAGCACTTAACCTGACACAGACAGACAGACAGACACGGGAGACACCAATAAAAAAACAAATCCTTTATTTATTTTTCGCTGCTCGTGTGGAACGTCTTCCCCATTCCCATAATTCTTAGTCCTCTTCTCTTCTCTCTGTCTCCACCACTCCTCTCCAGCAGGCTTCATCCACTACCACCCGACTCTGGCTCCCCGAGTACTGTCCACTAGACCCTTCTATACAGCAGGTCACCCCGAAGTGCTCAGGTGCTCGTTGACCTACTACTGGCAGCACTTGTGGGTGTGGAGGAAGGACCGCCCACACGGGCTCAGGAACAGCTGCAGTGCCCCCTGGCGGCGCCTCTGGATCCAAACAGGGCTGTAACGAACTCACCCTGCAGGAGTCCGAGGTACAACTGCCATCTAGCATTGCAGGGGAGGTGATGTTCTATCCACACTTGCTCCCCCAGTCCTCCCAAGGCAGAGGCGTCCCGACCGGGCAACAGCCCCCGCCATCCATGATAGATATCGTAGGTGGAGTGGTGGCTCTGAGGCTAGGGATCTGCACTGGTAATCAGAAGGTTGCCGGTTCAAATCCCATTAATGCCAATAGGGACTCTGCTCTGTTGGGCCCTTGAGCAAGGCCCTTAACCTGCAATTGCTGAGCGCTTTGAGTAGTGAGAAAAGCGCTATATAAATGCAAAGAATTATTATTATTATCAATAAATGAACACTCGTAATCACGGGGGGGGGGGGGGGCTTGTGTGTTAAGAGAAAAACCTCTCCGTTCTGTGCAAATAATCGGCTCCCTGTGAAGTGGATGGATAAACATGACTGCTGTAAAACAAGCCCTGCTTTGTCCATCCATGAGCGACTTTCACCGAGATCAATAACATCTGTTCTGTTCTTTCTGCAGCTCCTCCTACCCCTACATGAGGTGAAGCCCCGAGGTAAGCAACGTGTGTGTCTGCAGGTGAACACGGCGTCCGGCACTCTGTGTGCTCAAGGCAACTTGGAGTTTTTCATTCCAACTCTCCTCTTAAGAGGCAGCCCATCCACTTTATTGTTTGTTACCAGCAGCTTAAATTACAATTTTTGTTATGGGGAGCGCCATCTAGTGGTGTTATATTCTCATATTTATATTGAGGAGTTATGGTGAGCGCCATCTAGTGGTGCTGATGTCTCATCTTTATATTTAGTAATTATGGCGATCGCCCTCTACTAAGATTATCCTGTCATGTTTATGACTGGTTGTTCTAGTGAGAGCCATGTACTGGTGTTGATGGCTCATCTATATGTTTAGTAGTTATGGTGATCACCATCTGGTGGTGTTATTTCCTCATATGTATGACTGGTCGTTATGGTGAGCCCTGTCTAGTGATGTTATGTCCTCATGCCCATGTTTTTTAATGACGGTGGACGCCCTCTGGTGGTGTTATTCCCTCAGGTTTAGGTCTGGTTGGTATGGTGAGCACCCTCTAGTGGTGTTATTCCCTGTTATGTATGACTGGTTGTTCTGGTGGTTGCCCTCTTACCTCTTGGTAGTCATTTTGCTTACTCAGCTCACACTATTTGATAGAATCTGTGATCAAAGCTGCACATAACAAAGCTTACCACTCATTCATTCATGTATTTATTTACTTTCAGAATATTGTCTGTAAATATAAATGTTAATATTTTGTAAGTTTCTATTTGTGTTCATATTTGCTGCAAAAGTTAATATTAATTCCTAAAAAACACATTTTACTGTGACATTGCTTAGTCCTTGTTATAAGTTGCGCTGCCTTTTTAATTACAGTGAAGCTACAGATTTCCTGGACACGAGTATAATGGTTGGGGTGCCCATATAATTACATATTAAAACAAAAGTCCAAGGATAAAATCCATCTTTCCGTTTTGCTCCCACCTCCCGGTCCTACCTATATGTGTGGTATATGTGCTCCGCCAGAAGTCAGCTTTATACGTGACGCGCTCACAGCGAAAATGACGTCAGATGTAGGGACACACCCCCAGGCGTGGCTGCCACAGGCGGGCCGCACACAGAGATTTGCCTAACCAGGTTGCGGTGTGGCGAATTTCAAGGTGAGGCTGGTTACGTGGGATTGCGAGAATGACGAACTATCAGAGCTGAACGTGACGCAACGGGTCATCTAAACGCAAGGAAGACAAGCGAAAACATTTGAAGGAATATTTCAGACAAAATTAAATACATAAGCAAGAAAAACGTATTTGGTGGCATTTATTTATGCTCACATTTCATGCAGTTTTTATTTGCGCATTTATTTATTTTATTTTGTCCGATATATTCTTTCATATGTAGGTCCCCCTTTTACAACAATATTACACTCGCCCTTCCTTTGCTGCTTTGGATCAAAAGGTCTGACACTCCACCTTCTCCTTTTCTTCCTCTTAAAGTCCGTAACAGTAGGCACGACTTTTCCTCCAACAGCAGAGTTGCTGTGACATTATTAGCTATGCGACATCGGCCAGACACTGTCACTCACTGGAATGTGTTTTGGTCCTCGCTGCGGATCGCGTGGTGTGCCGAGGACGGAGCACAGGTGATTCAGTCAATACCTTTATGTTGGTCGCAAAGTCAAAGCGAACTTTAATGAAATTTAACAGCGCGTGGTTTCTTAACCTTTGGCCACGGCCAGAACATTAACACCCAATAGTCTGGAAATGCGTCTTAAAAATAAAGTTAATACATTACAGTCCAAACCTTCACATACACAAAGCAGCGCATCAAAGCTGTATAACTTACGTGAAATAAAGTAACGTTAGTTAGAAGTTACCTTGGTTCAAAACCTAAAGACTTGAGCATGAGAAAGGCGCTATATAAATAAAGTTTATTATTAATGATGTGGTGACACGTTAACAGTACATGGACATTTCAACAGAAGAAAGCAGAAACTCACTCATTAATGTCACTGGAAAATGTATTTAATAACTCCGCTGACGCATAAGCAACTGCTGTGTTCATAGAGCTATTCAGCAGCTTTTGCAGAATTTTCTGAAATGATTACTTCAAGAGGAAAACAAATAAATACGTTAGCAAATCGAGTAAAACTCCAGCCGTAACACGACCCGCATCATCTACCCAAGCAGACGAGGATAACGGTACGTGTGCTGCTATAAAAGCCGAACCCAGACTTTGCCTGTTCACGCCCCACTTGATCTTCGTTCCCTCCCCCTGAGCTCTGTCTCCGCCCCATTTCGCGTCACACTGAGTGAGCTACTACCGTAGTCACCGCGCGGGCTGCGCACCTGCGTCACGTGGTTAGTATAAAGCTGGCTTAACGAGAAGGCGAGACTGAATGGGAACAGCGGAGTTAACGGCGTGTGCGCGCGCACAGCGGACAATCAATTCGCTGCCCTCACTACATTCTCGGCACCTACAAGCCCCATAGACCCCGCTATAGACATGAACTGATGCTGCAAACTGCATTTTAAAGTGACACGAAAATCGCACGCCGTAGTGAAACGGATCGTTTGGCCGATGTTTTTTTTAATGATGACTCGATAAACCGCGCCAGACTGAAACTCTTTACATTTCAAAGTGGTTAACACGTTGCCATGATTAATCTTCTGTCATCCCTGCTTAATGTTGGCATGTGAATGTCGCCCTATCCTTCATTGCTCTGTAATGGCCACCATTCTGACTTCGCTTGTAAAGTTGTCTCTAATTTCCTTTTTTTCTTTTTTAAACTAGGATCGCAGTGACATTGACAGAAGTGGAGTCATCCTAAAACCGAGTCACTTTCATCATTTCCACATTTTTTTTTTTGTTTATACCCCTCATCACTTTACTGTGTGTTGGCACTGCCCCGAAGCACATGGCAGGAAACCTGCGGGCACCGCTTCATGTTGCGCTACAATAGAGCACTAGAGCTTACGGTTAGCGGGGACGACGTTTGTACGCCTAATCTAATAAATGTGTTAAGATGAAGAAACACCTCTGGGCTTTTGGTGTTTTTGTTTTTATCAGCACTTTGGGGTGAGAAGCCATCGAGTGTCATTTCTGTGTCGTTCCAGAGTCTCACGACTGGACTTTACTCCCAGTTAGCTCTGGTTGATAATCAAGAGTGTTAGTAAGAAATCCAGTTGACGTCCCTCAGCAGGTGAAGACGCACACCGTATGGCAGCAACAACGCCCATCATCTCAACTTGACGCATTCTGCTCAAATCCCACAAAGATATGGAGGGCACTTGCAGAAAGCCAAGCAGAGAATCGGACTCGGATCAAGGGAGTGTTCTCCTTCGAATGTCTTTGCCATGTTATTTGTAGGAATCACATTGTCTTGTGCCATGATAAACAAGAACCTATGGGGGGTTGAGTCACCTTAAAACTGTGGTATTATTAGTGCTAAATACCCACATATTATTGGCAGGACTGGTAGCAACAATGTTAGCAATAACACTATGAGTGTCCAGAAGGTGGCAGACTGGTGTAGACAGGCTACACAGTGTCATAGTCCACCATAATGAAAGGACAAGTGTCAGTATATCTGTCTGGGTTACTATAGCTGTCATTCCAACAGATGACGCATCATAAACATTTGTAATAAAACGCATTGCATTTGTCATTCCAACAGATGGTACATCGCATCACAAACATTAACGCTGCGTTCATGAATCCCATACAAAAAATAGCATATGACAGACATATGCATTTCATTTGTCATTCCAACAGATGGTACATCACAAATATTAACCCTGCTTTTATGAATCCCATACAAAATAGCATATGCCAGACATATGCATTCCATTTGTCATTCCAACAGATGGTACATCACATCACAAACATTAACCCTGCTTTTATGAATCTCATACAAAATAGCATATGACAGAGACATATGCATTCCATTTGTCATTCCAACAGATGGTACATCACAAACATTAACCCTGCTTTTATGAATGAAAAGGACAAGTGCCAGTGTATCCGTCTGGGTTACTATAGCTGTCATTCCAACAGATGACACATCATAAACATTTGTAATAAAACGCATTGCATTTGTCATTCCAACGGATGGTACATCACATCACAAACATTAACCCTGCTTTTATGAATCCCATACAAAAATAGCATGACAGAAACTCATGCATTGCATTTTCCATTCCGACAGATGGCGCATCACACACATTAGTAGTAGTAGTAAGAAAATGCACTGCTTAGACGAGAGAAATTTGCATTACATCTGTCATTTCAACAGATGGTGCATCACAAACATTTGTGGTCTTTTTTTTTTTACTATTTGCTCCAATTATGTTAGGAGATGCAAATTTCCTTTTCATGTTCGTCAAACCATGTGAGGTTTTCTGTATGTGCACCCACACCATTTGAAAACTTGACGTAGTGCCTCCTCAGTCAGCTAGCTAATGCCTTCCAGCACAGAAGGCATGACCAAGTGAGGCCTGGCCGAGATATTCCTGACCTGTCGACCAGTTCCCTGAGAAAAGACGGCCGGCAGCAGATATCATAAACAGACCTCAGTATGTGCGTCTCGGGAATTGCAGATCTGACATTGTGGTCAGCAACACAGGAGCGCCGCAGGGGACTGTACTTTCTCCGGTCCTGTTCAGCCTATATACATCGGACTTCCAATATAACTCGGAGTCCTGCCACGTGCAAAAGTTTGCTAACGACACTGCTATCGTGGGCTGCATCAGGAGTGGGCAGGAGGAGGAGTATAGAAACCTCATCAAGGACTTTGTTAAATGGTGCGACTCAAACCACCTACGCCTGAACACCAGCAAAACCAAGGAGCTGGTGGTGGATTTTAGGAGACCCAGGCCCCTCATGGACCCCGTGATCATCAGAGGTGACTATGTGCAGAGGGTGCAGACCTATAAATACCTGGGAGTGCAGCTGGACGATAAATTGGACTGGACTGCCAATACTGATGGTCTGTGCAAGAGAGGACAGAGCCAACTGTACTTCCTTAGAAGACTGGCATCCTTCAACATCTGCAGTAAGATGCTGCAGATGTTCTATCAGATGGTTGTGGCGAGTGCCCTCTTCTACGCAGTGGTGTGCTGGGGAGGCAGCATTAAGAAGAAGGATGCCTCACGCCTGGACAAACTGGTGAGGAAGGCAGGCTCTATTGTTGGCATAGAGCTGGACGGTTTGACATCCGTAGCAGAGCAACGGGCACTCAGCAGGCTCCTATCAATTATGGAGAATCCACTACATCCATTAAACAGTGTCATCTCCAGACAGAGGAGCAGTTTCAGCGACAGACTGCTGTCACTGTCCTGCTCCACTGACAGACTGAGGAGATCGTTCCTCCCCCAAACTATGCGACTCTTCAATTCCACCCAGAGGGGGTAAACGTTGAACATTATTCAAGTTATTGTCTGTTTTTTACCTGCATTTTTTATTACTCTTTAATTTAATATGTTTTGCTGCTGGAATATGTGAATTTCCCCCTGGGATTAATAAAGTATCTATCTATCTATCTATCTATCTATATCAACTGACGAAAAACCAAAAAAGTTGTGTGTGAAGCAAATTGCAGAAGTCAATTATGTGAAAGGAAGAAGAATGGCAGTCGCGGCATCTGCTGACCGTCAAGCACTTACAGCATGGCAAATCTGCTAGTCCTCGCAAACGACTTGGGCTAGAACCTCACACTTGGTCTTCATCAAAAGTTTACGTATGACCCGTTATGTTCTGGAATGTCCAAAAAAAAAGTTTTGGCGATCACAGAAAAGTAAAATGATCAACAAAATGACAAGCCAGAAAGAAAAGCAGGGCCATCTGCTGAGTATCTTAAAGGTGAGCAGAAAAGCTTATTGTAATAAATTGATCCTCATTTGATAATTCACACTACCGTATACAGTAAGTATTGCGCTGACCATCAGTCTGACAAAGAACTCCTGAATAGGAAGAAGTCCGTCAAGTTTTTGTTTTTCTTGATTAAAAACAAAGCACTGTCTTGCTAAAATGGGAAACTTCCACTTGCTGTACATGGGCCATCTTTATTTGCGGACCGGAGTTCCACACGTTTCCTAGTTAATAAATAAATGGAGATGCAGGGCAGGGAGTTTGTTTTTTTTTACATTGACAGCTTACATTATAATTCATTTCTTTAGATATGTCATTATTATACGTTCTTCAGACGTTTACTGGGGTCAAGGAAAAGGAACAAAGTAGGACAGGGATTTACTCAGCCCTGACAACTATTTCTTACACATAGTCTCCCCTCTTAAGGTGAGGGGTCTTATGCGACCCCCTATCGCGGCAGTTCGGCAGTGCAGTCCCATATACTGTACATCAGTTTCACTCTTGGTGTCAACGTCTGATGACCAATTTGTGTCGGGCGCTTGATTCAACTAGTGGTTCAGTGTCACTTTGTTCTAATGCTGGCTTTACAGCTTCTCCTTTACACACCATTGTGTGCTTTGGTTGAAGGCTCCGCCCCACTCATGAATATTGATGAGTTAACCTCGAGTGGCAAAACTATGAAAGTGTATTAGGGCCACGGAGAAGAAGAATAAAAGGAAAATAAGGACACAGTGAAGAAATAAAAGTGCATGTCGAGAATAAAGTCAACATGTTGAGTTAGGGTTAGGGATTAAAGTCGACATGTTGAGTGTACTCTTGACATTTACACTTTATTCTTGACACTTATGTCCATATTAAAGTCGACATGTTGACTTTATTCGAGTAGTTTGTCATTAAAGTGGAACGTTGAAAACTTCATCTTAAAATCAATGTTTGATTTACTAGATTTTCTCAAACCCCATCATAAGTTAATGTAGCACATTAAATGCTTTGTGTTAAGTGTTCCCTGACCCAGTCGTTAATCGGTAGGCGCTTCTGAAACGGACTTCCTGAGAGGAGGCGCAGGCAGCGATCACCACACACAATACATTCACTTTATGATATTACTGCTCTCTGAACATATACAATGCGAAGATAAAGACTCAATGATACTTTTATGATGAATTGCACTAAATTACAGTGGTGTGAAAAACTATTTGCCCCCTTCCTGATTTCTTATTCTTTTGCATGTTTGTCACACAAAATGTTTCTGATCATCAAACACATTTAACCATTAGTCAAATATAACACAAGTAAACACAAAATGCAGTTTGTAAATGGTGGTTTTTATTATTTAGGGAGAAAAAAAAATCCAAACCTACATGGCCCTGTGTGAAAAAGTAATTGCCCCCTGAACCTAATAACTGGTTGGGCCACCCTTAGCAGCAATAACTGCAATCAAGCGTTTGCGATAACTTGCAATGAGTCGTTTACAGCGCTCTGGAGGAATTTTGGCCCACTCATCTTTGCAAAATTGTTGTAATTCAGCTTTATTTGAGGGTTTTCTAGCATGAACCGCCTTTTTAAGGTCATGCCATAGCATCTCAATTGGATTCAGGTCAGGACTTTGACTAGGCCACTCCAAAGTCTTCATTTTGTTTTTCTTCAGCCATTCAGAGGTGGATTTGCTGGTGTGTTTTGGGTCATTGTCCTGTTGCAGCGCCCAAGATCGCTTCAGCTTGAGTTGACGAACAGATGGCCGGACATTCTCCTTCAGGATTTTTTGGTAGACAGTAGAATTCATGGTTCCATCTATCACAGCAAGCCTTCCAGGTCCTGAAGCAGCAAAACAACCCCAGACCATCACACTACCACCACCATATTTTACTGTTGGTATGATGTTCTTTTTCTGAAATGCTGTGTTCCTTTTACGCCAGATGTAACGGGACATTTGCCTTCCAAAAAGTTAAACTTTTCTCTCATCAGTCCACAAGGTATTTTCCTAAAAGTCTTGGCAATCATTGAGATGTTTCTTAGCAAAATTGAGACGAGCCCTAATGTTCTTTTTGCTTAACAGTGGTTTGCGTCTTGGAAATCTGCCATGCAGGCTGTTTTTGCCCAGTCTCTTTCTTATGGTGGAGTCGTGAACACTGACCTTAATTGAGGCAAGTGAGGACTGCAGTTCTTTAGACGTTGTCCTGGGGTCTTTTGTGACCTCTCGGATGAGTCGTCTCTGCGCTCTTGGGGTAATTTTGGTCGGCCGGCCACTCCTGGGAAGGTTCACCACTGTTCCATGTTTTTGCCATTTGTGGATAATGGCTCTCACTGTGGTTCGCTGGACTGCCAAAGCTTTAGAAATGGCTTTATAACCTTTACCAGACTGATAGATCTCAATTACTTCTGTTCTCATTTGTTCCTGAATTTCTTTGGATCTTGGCATGATGTCTAGCTTTTGAGGTGCTTTTGGTCTACTTCTCTGTGTCAGGCAGCTCCTATTTAAGTGATTTCTTGATTGAAACAGGTGTGGCAGTAATCAGGCCTGGGGGTGGCTACGGAAATTGAACTCAGGTGTGATACACCACAGTTAGGTTATTTTTTAACAAGGGGGCAATTACTTTTTCACACAGGGCCATGTAGGTTTGGATTTTTTTTCTCCCTAAATAATAAAAACCATCATTTAAAAACTGCATTTTGTGTTTACTTGTGTTATATTTGACTAATGGTTAAATGTGTTTGATGATCAGAAACATTTTGTGTGACAAACATGCAAAAGAATAAGAAATCAGGAAGGGGGCAAATAGTTTTTCACACCACTGTATGAATCATGTGGGGGCACGGTGGTGTGGAGGTTACACTGCTGCCTCGCAGCAAGGGGGTCCCGGGCCTCCTGCCTCGAGTTTGCATGTTTTTTCTGGTGGGTTTACTCAGCGTGCTTCAGTTTCCTTCCAAAGTCACGTGGGATGTGGGGTTTGGTTAAGCTCAATTGCCCCCTGGTGTGTATGTGTTGCTCGTATTCACCCAGTGATGAGCTGGCGGGGCACCCCATTCAGGAATTGTTCCTGCCTCACACACGATGCTTGCTGGGATGGGCACAACCCTGAATGGATGGCATAATTAAACATGTACAGTAGACCCCCTGCAAAGTCGCGGTTCAGGGTTCGCAGACTCAGTCGTTCGCGGATTTTTCCTTAGAACCTAACTATTTAATTGTTAGCAGAAAGCGCAAATATCCTCTGCAATTTTTTATGGCTTTTTTCATGGCAATACTGTGCTGTAGAGAGAATAGGAAGCAACCGCGGTTTGGGATGGTGAAAGTAGCCAACCCGAGAGCGTTATTCATTTCTCCTTGCTGATGATTGATTGCTGCCCTGTGACGCAACTCCAGCTGAGTGTCATCGTGTTTTCCATTTTGTTATTGTATTCGTTTTGTTTTTCTTAAACGTACACGATGTCGCCGAAACGCCCTGCACCTTCTAAGGCTTCTGGCACTGAACCTAAGCGCCAGAAGAAGTTTAAAACACTCCAGGAGAAGGCTGAACTACTGGATTTGCTCCTGGAACTAAAAAGTTATGCTGCAGTAGCGCGCCACTATGGCATTAATAAAAGCACCGCACGCTACATAAAGAACAAAGCAGCAATCTGGAGTACCATATCTGTAAGTTTCTGTGATAGTGCCAGAAAGGTAACGACCGTAAGGAATAAAAATATCGTCAGGATGGCATTGTGGATCACCGACTGCAGGAAGAAGAACATCCCCTTGGATGGTAACATCATCCGTGAGAAAGCACAGAAATTGTACCAGCAGTTCGCTACAGGAGACAATGTAGTAACTTCCCATCACAATGTTCCTGAAACCTACAAAGAAAAGCCAACACAAAACCTCACCAGAAGAAGAGCCGTCCAAAGATACGACTCCTCCTGAAGCACCTGAAGAAGAGGTGCCACCCGAGGAGTTTTAAATCCTGTGCAGCTACTTCATCATCATCATCAATATCATTCGTCATTGGTGAGTACCTGTACATTTTACTGTATTTTAATTAAATTATTATGTACAGTGGGTACAGAAAGTATTCAGACCCCCTTCAATTTTTCACTCTTTGTTATATTGCAGCCAGTTGCTAAAATCATTTAAATTAATTTTTTTCCTCATTAATGTACACACAGCACCACATATTGACAGACAAAAAAAGAATTTTTGAAATTGTTGCAGATTTATTAAAAAAGAAAAACTGAAATATCACATGGTCCTAAGTATTCAGATCCTTTGCTGTGACACTCATATATTTAACTCAGGTGCTTTCCATTTCTTCTGATCATCCTTGAGATCACCTTCATTTGAGTCCAGCTGTGTTTGATTATACTGATTGGATTGATTAGGAAAGCCACACACCTGTCTATATAAGACCTTACAGCTCACAATGCATGTCAGAGCAAATGAGAATCATGAGGTCAAAGGAACTGCCTGAAGAGCTCAGAGACAGAATTGTGGCAAGGCACAGATCTGGCCAAGGTTACAAAAAAATTTCTGCTGCACTTAAGGTTCCCAAGAGCACAGTGGCCTCCATAATCCTTAAATGGAAGACATTTGGGACGACCAGAACCCTTCCTAGAGCTGGCCGTCTGGCCAAGCTGAGCTACCGGGGGAGAAGAGCCTTGGTGAGAGAGGTAAAGAAGAACCCAAAGATCACTTTGGCTGAGCTCCAGAGATGTAGTGAGGAGATGGGAGAAAGTTGTAGAAAGTCAACCATCACTGTAGCCCTCCACCATTCGGGGCTTTATGGCAGAGTGGCCTGTCGGAAGCCTCTCCTCAGTGCAAGACACATGACAGCCCGCATGGAGTTTGCTAAAAGACACCTGAAGGACTCTGAGATGGTGAGAAATAAGATTCTCTGGTCTGATGAGACCAAGATAGAACTTTTTGGCCTTAATTCTAAGCGGTATGTGTGGAGACAACCAGGCACTGCTCATCACTTGTCCAATACAGTCCCCACAGTGAAGCATGGCAGTGGCATCATGCTGTGGGGGTGTTTTTCGGCTGCAGGGACAGGACGACTGGTTGCAATCGAGGGAAAGATGAATGCGGCCAAGTACAGGGATATCCTGGACAAAAACCTTCTCCAGAGTGCTAAGGACCTCAGACTGGGCCAAAGGTTTACCTTCCACCAAGACAACGACCCTAAGCACACAGCTAAAATAACGAAGGAGTGGCTTCACAACAACTCTGTGACTGTTCTTGAATGGCCCGGCCAGAGCCCTGATTTAAACCCAATTGAACATCTCTGGAGAGACCTAAAAATGGCTGTCCACCAACGTTTACCATCCAACCTGACAGAACTGGAGAGGATCTGCAAGGAGGAATGGCAGAGGATCCCCAAATCCAGGTGTGAAAAACTTGTTGCATCTTTCCCAAGAAGACTCATGGCTGTATTAGCTCAAAAGGGTGTTTCTACTAAATACTGAGCAAAGGGTCGGAATACTTAGGACCATGTGATATTTCAGTTTTTCTTTTTTAATAAATCTGCAACAATTTCAAAAATTCTTTTTTTTTGTCTGTCAATATGGGATGCTGTGTGTACATTAATGAGGGAAAAAAGTAATTTAAATGATTTTAGCAAATGGCTGCAATATAACAAAGAGTGAAAAATTGAAGGGGGTCTGAATACTTTCCGTACCCACTGTATTTACTCTACTTATAACAAAGAAACGCGCTTGCATGAATTACAGTACGTATAGCGGTAACATCAGTATTTGACATTCTAGCACCGCAGGAGACATACCAGTACAGTACACTGTTTACCTTTACATTCTGTTTTTAGGTGATGTATTAATGTATTAAGCGGAATTTGCAATGAAATTAAAGTGCTTTGGGGGCATACTGTATTTAGGGTTTAAACTATCAAAATAGGCATTTAAAAGGCACTTTTTAACCACATCCAAAAGTTGCAGTTTTTCACAATTTGCAGGTGCTCTAGGAACGTAACCCCCATGAATTTTGGGGGTGTACTGTATAACAAAGATTTTTTCATGTTCCACACACTCCGTGGTCTAAGTTTATAGCTAGTTTTACTTTCACAAAGACGTTTATCTTTTGGTGATTGGTAAAGAAAAAGGAAGGATAGGAATTGGGAGTTTGGGACGTCTGATAGAGACAGCACTCCTGCAAGAAAGAAAGCCCGGAAGAAGAACATCCATTGACTTCTGTGTTCTCGTCTCCGACCACCATCTCACAAACCCAACATTTACACAATATTTCAGTTAATCCCGTGTGATACCCAGTCATACATCCAGCTTTCTGGAGCCTCGTCACACCTGTCATAAAGGTTCTCTGCACTGAACATACACCTGGGGACCCCTTAGTGCAAGGAAGCAGCACTACCACCACGCCACCGTGCCCCACATGTTTAATACACGCTTTAATGCATTTCATCATGAAAATGATATCAAGTATTTATCTTAGCATTCTAAATGTTCAGAGAGCAGGAATATCATGAAGTGAATGGATTGTGTGTGGCGATCGCTGCCTGCGCCTCCTCTCAGAAAGTCCGTTTCAGAAGCACAAAGTGATTAACAACTGGGTCTGGAAACACTTAATACAAAGCATTTAATGGGCGACATTAGTTATGAGGGGGTTTGAGAAAATCTAGGAAATTAAACATCTGTCTCTCTCTATTATAAAAAAAAATCTTGACTTTTCTCCTGCGACGAGACATGATCCTTAGAAGAGAGACAGAGAGACACTTTCACGTTCCGCGAGACGGACAAGTTACGTCATACTTACAACCTTTAGAAGCAAGTCCCGTGATACACATGCAGATCATGTTAGAGATAATGGAAGTAGGAAAATTCAAAAGTCTCAAAAAAAAATGAGAATAAAGATCGCATAAGTGCAAACAAATGGAAAATATTACTCGGTGAAATAACGGAACAGCGAAAAGAGATCGAATAGCGTTTGAGGATGTCTGCGGGACAAGAGAGACAAGGTAGTGAGACAGAACGTTTAAAAGCCTTTACAGCACCTGTCCTTTTAAGCGCCGTGCAAGATGCAGATCACGCGGCACGGCAAAGGCAGCAGCAAGCCAGCAGCCGATCGAGCAAAGAGGAGGTAACTACTGTTATTTGTTTCCCATTATATCACCGTTTAAGAGGGGGTTTCAGAGGTGCAACTGTGTCTCCTTGGGGTGTGTTCAGCCCCCCCTCCTCACAACAGCTCATTGCTCTGGTGGGAGGGGGGGTTCGGGAGGTGTTGGTGTGCAAAGCCCCTTAGTTTATTTTAAAATGATGTTTACAACATGGCAAAGTTAAATTAGAGGGAGGTAAAAAAAAAAACAAGGGTTTAAAGTGTAAATGTCAACTTTAATCTCGACATAAACAGCGAGAATAAAATGGAAATGTCGAGAATTAAGTCTTTTTTTTCTTCACATGTCCATATTTTTTTTTTTCTTCTTCTCCGTAGCCCTAATACGCTTCTGGGCGGAGTGGTGGCTCTGAGGCTAAGGATCTGTGCTGGTATCCCGAAGGTTGCCGGTTCGAATCGCCGTCACTGCCAAAAGAGATCCTACTCTGCTGGGCCCTTGAGCAAGACCCTTAACCTGTAATTGCTCCAGGGGCACTGTACAATGGCTGACCCTGCACTCTGACCCAAAGGGGTAGCCGAAAACTAACAAATTCCTAATACAATAAATTGTATAAGGCGAAATAAAGAACAAAAAAAAAAAAACACACAGGACAGTTCATGATATTTTTTTTTGTAGCTTATTGTTATTTTATCCACTAGATGGCAGCAAAATGCTGTCCCAAGAGTTATTCGGGCTCAGCGCCATACATTGGACGACAGCAGATTTCCCAGAGAGACACTTAACCGTATCTACTTAGAATTCTGAGCCCGTGAGACGTTCGGGTTTAATGCCAAGGAGGTTAAATAAATCTCCCATCACTGCTAATGAGGGACTTAACAGTTTATTTTTTCCCCCCCTTTTTTTTTTAATCTTTATTCCGTGGCATAACCACATTGGTAACACTAAAAATATTTTCGGACATTACATTGAAATAAAAACAGCAGCTTGAGTTCTACAGCAAAAAAAGTAACACATTATAACAATAATAGCAATAATAATATTAACATAAATAAAATACTTTAAAAAAAACATCATGAGTACTTTACTCAAATATCAGGAATGATCCAGTAGTAATAAGCAAGGGGGGAAAAAGACCCCCCTCAGAAAATGAAGAAAACGTAAAGTAAACAGAATTAGTGAATCAAAGTGCAGGTGCTCGAGTTTTTAATAAAGTTGATTATATCAGCTCAGTTCTAATATAATTGGTCGATGTATAGAAAGTGATATGGTTTATCATATGATACGTCGTCAAATCACAGAAGTACTGAGTGACTGGACAGAAATTCAAAACGTAAAGAATGCTCAGCCGTTTTTTTTTATGTTAATTAGCTTTATATATATATATATATATATATATATATATATATATATATACACACATATACATACACACACACAAGTGGTGGTGGACGTGTACAGATGACTACTTGAGGATACACTTCTGTTTTGGCCTCTAAGAGGTAAGTAATAACTCCTATTATTCTATAAAGTAGAACAAGCTAATTCGGGAGGCTATAGATAAAGATTTCATTCTCCATCTTATTCTAGAGGTTGGATTCTGATTGAATAAAACATATGCTACAACTTTACGCTTAATAAAATACCAAGGTTCAGTCATAAAAAGTGTTAAAAGCTTTTCTCAGTTTTGATACATTCCTAACCTTTTCACTGGGAGTGGCAGGCACATCTTAACTACTGGCATTTCAATGTGACCAATTTGTTTCCTTCTGAAGACTCGATGATATTCAGGTTAACCGGAGAGGGAGGAGATTTCGTAGTCGCTGGCAGACATGACCTGTCTTCCACCCTTTCGGACATTCTTGGCATTTGTGATCCGAGACATGATAATCACAGGCTTTTCAAAGTACGCCACCAATGCCTGCTCTGTCAGCACTGATGCCAAGAACTGCTCAAAGGTGATGGCCCAGTCTTTGTCAATGCTGGTGCTGTGAGGCAAGGTTGGCCCGAGGTTGTTGCGCACCAGGACCGTGTCCTCAGCAATGTCCTCACATTGTAGCTTCTCATCCATGTCATGAGAGCCAGCACTTAGCACCGAATAGGAGGACATGGAAGTATCATCCTTGGTCTCGTCATCTGAAATGAGCATGGCCGAAGACATGCCATGGTCCTTTGGAGAAGAGTCCTCCAATTTGATGTCCTCCATTTGAGAGCACACAGCTTGTTCGTCGCCAAGACTGCTCCCACAAAGTGTAGATTCATCGTTACCTGCAGGATTCGGTCCAGAGAGAAACTGCTCTCCATGCGGTGTCTGATGGAAAAGAGAGGTCTGTCCAGACTGGCAGAGGCAGTTATCTTTCAAGATGCCACCGTCCTCTTTGTCAGATGGACTACAGAACAGTTTGCCAACTTCGCCAATCTCCAGTAGCAGGCTAGTGACGGTAGCCGTGGCATGATATAGCTCTTGCTCATTGGGGTCCTCACTGAACATATTGTAGAGGGTCTTGCATAGTTCAATAAACTGCTCCTGTTGGAAAACCACACAGTAATTAAGTAAAGTGACATCAAGGCAGCCCCAATGTGATATGGACGATTAAAAAAATAATAATCTCACTGACAAGAAGATAAAGAAACAAAGTGCAGGAGTCGCAAGACTAGTAGCCAGGACTCTCCAGTTCATCAACTACTGTACATGGTCTGTTTAAGAAGAGTGTAAAGTCACATGTACGTATGCTTAAATACTGAAACTGTACATGTTTAATTAAAAACAAAAAGTCGTTATTATGATACATAACCTCCCAACTGACCAACACATTTTACCAGTCAGGAAATACCTTTTTACAGTGCTTCCCACACTCGGCCCTGGGGACCCCCTGCGGCTGCAGGTTTTTGTTCTAACCAGCTCCATAATCAGTGACACCACCTGATTACACTGATCTCATTTAATTAGCTGGGATTTTTTCCCTCTAATTTTACATTCAGAAAAGCACAGCAGCATGATTTTTACATTTATAGGAAATTTAGAAATATTTCTGCTTTTGCTCTAGATTTAAATGCTTAACTCTCTTTTGCCCTTTCTCTGTGCAGTTTTCCCCTTCGTTGTTTCTTATTAATGACAATCAAAAACAAGCAGAGCAGACACCCAGGCAAACAACACTGAATCATGAAAGGCTGCAGCTGCTTTAGCGTCAGCCCCACTAATTAGTAAATAATGGATTAATTAAACAATTAGAACACCTGCAAACGTAGAAGGAAGATCAAGATGAAAATACTGCTAAAAAAAGAAAAAAATACATTATTCCCATATAACTGCTTGGTACATTTTTTTTTTTTTTTACAAACTTAGTTTTCTAATTTTTATATTGTTCTCAAAGCACAGAACTTGGGAAAAAACAGTTCACTTAATTAGGTCAGGAGTCCAGTTAAAAACAGAAGCTGGCTGGAACAAAAACCTGCAGTCACACGGGGTCCCCCGGACTGAATTTGGGAAGCACTGCCTTTTTATACACTGCCTCGCTAAATAATATTCCATCCATATTACAAAATGAAATGATCGCTGCCTTCCTCCCTTCTGTATGTTCTCCCCTCATCCGTGAGAGTTTTGGTAATTCTATGTTGGCTGTGTACTAGTGGGTGAACTGCTTCCAATTGTCCTGGACTAGATCCTGCCTTACAGCAGATGCTGCAAGAATTGTCTGGGTGGGCCAGCAAACCCAGAATTGGATTAAGCCAATTGGCAAATATTATGACATTTTCAATTACCTGACTAAAACTGGGGTGACACAGGGGTTCAGTGATTAATCTCACAGATGGATTGGGCATCCTGGGCCCAGTCACTGTATGTGTGAAATCTGCCCATTCTTCCTGTGTGTGCATGGCTTTTTCTCCCAGTTTCATCAGAGGTGTGCTGGTTAAGTCAACTGGGAACTTTATATTGGCACCTGCACGAATGTGGGAGAGCTCTTCAATGGACTGGCTTGGCTCCCTGTCTAGGGAGTAGTCACCTGAATTGGATTAAGCAAGTTTAAGAATTTGTGTATGCATGAATGATTATACTCGACCAGATGAACCTAGTAGTAATGCTAATAGCAGCACTGTCACAAGTACACAATACAGTGTGACCATCAACATTCTGAAGCCAATGTCACATTACGCAGCTTTTAGTCATTGGGCATGTCAGACTTGCCGATGGTGGTTACTGATCATTTCCAGACTATGTCAAGTTACATGACTGAATATCACTTGGTCTGTCAAGTTTAGCCAACTGCATAACGACTCTCCAGGACAGTTGTGCTCGCCCCTTTTATCTGATTCACAATGGCGTGCAACTGACAAAGCTCTATTTTTTTTTTCCTTTTATCCATTCTGTTGTGGTACATAAAATATGAGACATAAGACTGACTAGTTTTTCTTCTGTTTGTGAGGTTGAAAACAACCACATTTCTTGTTCCTTGATGCCTCATTATATGCATTGTACTTCCAGGCGAACATTCATTGGTTGTTAGCTCTCATGCACACAGAGCCACCCCTACGACTAGCAGAGTTGCAGTGTACGTCAGACTGAACTATTGGCCTTCAAGGGAGTGCACTGAATGTCCTGAACTCGCCAAAATTATGAAAATAAAGGCCACAACTGAAAATCTCTAGAAAAGATGTCTAATGTGGCATGTATTTAAAATGCCATGATAAATAATATAGCAAGTAAGAATTTCACTGTACTGTGTACATGTGATAGTAATAATCCTATAAACCTTTAAAGCCTATGTATTACAATGCAGAACTTGATTCTAATTAAGACAATACAAATCAGCTAACTAGATGTACTCCTTACTCCCGGTTTCTATCAAGGCCTCTTTGGGAGGTGTCACCTGGAGTACCGTGGACAGTTTTTGTCTATGTATTACAAAAAAAGTTGTAGCAGCACTAGAGAAAATCCAGAGACCTGGGCCTCATGTTACATAGGTCTCTGTTTCTCCTCAATATAGGCATCATTAAGAGTAGCTCTGTAATGGGTTTGAGTTCTAAACCCAGTTGTCATCTGCATGTAGTTTACACATTCTCCCCATATCTGTGTCTTCCTTTTCGTACTTCAGTTTTATTCTCACATCCCCCAGGACATGCATGTTACTTTAGGTGAGGTCAGGTCAGGGCACATGCACTGGTACAGCGAGTTACTGCACCCACCACACAACAAAATAGCTCAGGATCCTGGTTAGCAACCCCCCAGGCAGACACGGGGTCCAGTCCCACCTTCCAGAAATGATCCTTCTATCTGCCACAGCCAGGTGTTACGTGGGCATCCCCTTGGCCTGGTCCAGCCACTCGAGTATCCTGTGAGCTGAATCCCCCTCAGGATATCGCGCCACATGACCGTAGTGACGTAACTGACGCTCCCTCACAATGAAGGTAATGTGCCTCATTTTGGACTCCATGAGAAAAACAAAGTTCAACCAGCAGTACCCAAGGATTCTCTGAAGAGAGACACAGTACCAAAGGGGTCCAGTCTTTGTCTCAGGTCACTGGATAGCGTCCATGTCTCACAACCATATAGAAAGACAGGAAGCACCAGGACTCTAAAGACATGGACCTTCGTCCTTTGGCACAGACATCAGGAGCGCCATACACCCCTTTTTCCAGCGACTTCATAACCCCCCATACTCTCCCAATCCGTCTACTGACTTTATAGGAAAAGTCACCACAGTCATGAATGTCAGTGCCGAGGTAAGTAAATCGCTCAACGACATCGACACTCTATCCACAGACAGACACACTGCTGATGGCTGTGCCCAAGAGGTAAATAAAGGCCTGGATCTTGGTTTTTATCAGGACACTCACAAGCCCAGACACTCAGACTCTCAAGTGCCCTGATCAGAGCCACGTTAGGTGGCAACTATAAATCGGCAGCAGTAAAAGTGAGCATAGGTTTACACATGCATGTGCCTGACGAACAACTTGTGTCCTTTCTAGAGCTTTTTTCTCGTTTGGAGCTCAGTGCTCCTATAAAAAACACCGGATCTCCAGCAAGCCTAAACTACATTAACCAAGTTGGATGAAATCTGAGGCCACTCATTAAGACAGTGTTTTGTATGCCTTGCTATTTCTCATCAATATACCTAACATAACCTGTAAAATTTTACATTTTATTTTGCAAGTTAAATAGTTCAGCTCTTAATCATATCATTACTATACTATTAATCAAATAGTGTATCTATATTCCACTAATATTTCAATTGATACCTGATTTAATCGAGGCAAATCTTTCATGTTTTCTATTTTTGTGTTGGTTTCTTGTTTCCAAAGCTTCAAGTATGTGCGATAGTCTGGAGTGTGCGTCTTTTTAACTGTGGAAACAAAAGCAATTAAGTTCAGCACACAAATAGACCAAATGAACTACAAACATGTCCTGCAGATCACATGTGCCTTAGCTGCTCTCATTTACAAAAGTCACAAAGCCAGTCCACTACCTATAGAACTGAGCTTCATAAGTGTAACTTGTTTTACAATTTTGCAAAATGACAAAATATATATTTTTACAATAAACAAAGATGCTCTCCTGAAAGTCGTATGTTCAGATGACACCCTGCTTCATTCTTTACACTTACTTTTAGGATTTTACTCACTGTTTTAGCACTCCTTCATGATTCTTTCACTTTTCTATTCATATCAAAAACTACAATGCATTGAAGTTTGTGTTTGCCTACATTTCATCTTTGGCAGACACTTCCACCCAAGATGAGTTAAAACATCTGGATAAATGACAATTATAATAATTGGAGAACAAGCAAATAAAATGACTTTTACAGGACCACACAGTGAGACAAAGGCAGGGGACGAACAAATAACCTTGGATTCAAGAGTCCAATATGCTAACCATTACAGCACGCTGATCTGATGGCATGGAGCAAATTATTCTTTATTTTATTTGTCCTACTTACGAAGGCCTGAAATATAAGGGAAAACATCTAAATGTTCATTTACACCAACTTACTTTTCTCCGTTTTAAAAGTGACACTGACAAAGCCATCATCCTTGTCATTCTTATGCCTAGAATCTTGCCCTAAAGAAACAGAAGTTTAAAAAAACATTACAATGTTTTATAAAATTAACTTCCCTTACCATCCCCTTAATTTCCATAGAAGCCCAGCATTTAAGCTGACAAACTGAAAAACAAAAAGTACCATACGGTTACCTAAGCTATGAATAAATCAAACCTACACTGGAGTTGCAATAAACCTCTCAAAGACGGGCTCAGCAATCTGAAACGTACCAAGTGAGTGTTCTGGAGTCAAATCTTCAAAAAAGTACTGAGTGGCTTCAAATGCAGAATCAGGTTCATCGTGTTCCAAATTTGGCTCTGCATCAAATAATAATAATAAAGGTTGCATTATTCACTTGAAATATTAATTGTTATTAACTTTTTTTTTTTAACCATTTTATCCATCTTTTTTAATACATTAAGATGGGCTGTGTGCATCATGCTGAAAAACTATATACACTTTGCTGGAGACTCATTTTGCTTCTGCTCACACCTCTACTCTCTATTACTTTAGAGTAACTTTGTGTGATATAACCACAAAACATGTAAAGTTTTTTTTTCTTTTAATCAGAAAGAATAGGAAATACACATTTGTGAGTATAACTTTTAAAAATTAAAATATTCAAGTAAAAAAAATTAGAGTAGATACAAATGAATACTAGACAAACTTTAAGGAATATACTGAAGTCTATTTTTCTCCATCTCTTTTGGTTTTCACCTACAATCATATAACATGCAGGTTATGTTAACTTGGCCCTTATGAGTGAGTGTTCCCAATGCTGGACAGGTGTCCTGTCTAGGACTGGCTCCTGCAACCCTGAAATTGGTTAGTTAGTAAAAAGATAGATGGATGGATGGATGGATGGATGGATGGATGGATGGATGGATATACCTATTATGAAGTTATCATATGTACATATATGTATGTCTTGGTGATGCTGCTTATATTCTAAAAGAGGCCAGGATCTCAATATCTTTGCATATAATCTAATTTAATATAGTTGAACATAATTTAATAGATTTAAAAAAAAAAACACAACTTTGGGGCGATAAATGACTGAGCAGCCATGGGAAGTGGACTCAGTCCAGACAACTGTTTTTGAGTGTTATTCCTAGAACATAAATAATCTTGATATTAACAGTACATCCTTAAGTCTGCATCTCTCCATTAACATCTACTCTGACTTTTCCATTTCAATAAATGCAGTAAGAAATGAAAAACATTCTTATTTTAAACAGAAACAAAATGGACAGGAAAAACAAAGCAATCACAGGAAATAGCCATAGGAGCTAGAAAATGCTCTGATAGTGACCTGACAGAAGCCTGTCTAATGGCTATGTGGATTGGGATGGAATACCTTTTCCTTTCACACTATCCAATTTACATAAAAATTAATAAAAAATAAACAAGGTCCCAGATTATTTTGAGTAGAACATCCTTGACACAATCTTTAATGCAATAACAACAAAGAAAAACTTCACAAAAATGTATTGTTAGCCTAGTATTAAATTTTAGAGGCAGAAAACTCTGAGGTATTGGGATGTCAGAGTATGAAAATACAGTGGAACCTCTAGATACGAGTTTAATTCGTTCCAGCACTGAGCTTGTATAGCGAATTTCTCGTATCTAGAACAAACGTCCCCATTGAAAATAATGGAAATCCAGTTAATCCGTTCCGCATCCCAAATATATTAACATAAAAATCATTTTTCCTAACAAATAACACTGATAAATTATATATACTGTAGTCTACCTTTAATAAATAACACTGGTAAATAATATAACTGATTATTAAAAGAATCAAAACAGGTGTCCAAAGTGCAGTAGAGCATTCAATAAATCTTTAAATAAATAATCCTTAAAACAGTTGTGAAGTGGAGGTTTAAAGTACATAAGAATAACAATCCTTTAACACGAGGTTAAAACGTCAACAGGAAGCAGTCTTCAAAAAACAGATGACAATCCCCGGTGCTTCTTCTCTGTTAGCGTCTCACCTGCTTCTCCCATGCGGGCTCTGCAACAGGCGAGACACTTAATGCAGCTGACCTTCTCTACACCGTCCTGCTTCAGCTGTTTGGCTCGCCTGTTCAGCTACACGCGAGCCTGCACTCACTCGCTCTCTCGCACCAACTTCCTACTGCTGCGGATTCCTGCCTCCTCCTGCAACCTCCGTTCTCTCTCCTCTCTTTTCTTTTACTTCTTCTCCCCCATAACCGGCTCGCGCTTCTCTATATATGCGGGGAAGACATGGCAGCTGCTAGGGTTACCACTTTAAATACAAAAAAATAAGGGACGCATACGTATTGATTCAAAACGGGACGCGCAGTTTCGTTCTCAAATACTGGACGATTCCGTATTTTAAAGGACGGGTGGCAACCCTGCCCAGCCCATCAGCCACAGGACAAATCATGGATGTGGGCAGTTTCCCACCTGTGCACTTAGGTGAGAAACGCAGACACCGCAGATCGCCCTGCGGCTCACTACAGCTACCACGCCCCCTCGCTAAGCCGCGAGCTATACCCACAGCCTGGCTTGTGGCTCGTTACGTGAGCCAATGCTCGTATTTAGATCTGAATTTTTCGCTCATACTTTCCTCGTTTTGAATTTCTCGTATACAGAGGTGATCGTATCTCGAGGTTCCACTGTACCAAATTCTGAACACGATGGGAGACCATTCAATCAGTCCTTCAGGATAATTATGTACTGGTGAGACAAATGTTCTCTTGAAATCTGATATTGTTAATTACTTCCACATTTCCAAAGAGCCACTTTTGTATAACAACTCTCCTCCATTTTATTTTGCATTTCAGGCTAACAATTAATGGCATTTATTTCTGCAAATCAGCACCGAACTTACAGTAGTTCAGTGCATAAAACAGTCAAGCAAAAAAGACTGAATGAACAAATGCCCCCTCTTCCTTACTCATTTTTACATGGCACGTCAAGTAATACTATTACTCACCTGGGAGAACGTGCATTCTGTACAACAGTTTGAGCTTTTGTGTCAAATCACCATGGCACAGCACACCTAAGAAAATATTAGCAAGACAGGTTAAACAAATTCATAAAGTCATAGCAGATGATATTGTAATGGTAAAAATAATAATACTCATAATAACAAAAGGAAAGCTAATAAAGGAAAGAATTATTTTAAATGTAGGATAAAAGTACATTTTTAATCAGAAATAGTGATCAGTGTTGGCCTACACTTAAGGTATCATTCTTCAAAAATATCAGATCCTAAAAATGACATGTTGTACACAAGAGTACAGACTCAAGGCAGCACATCAGTAAGGCTAATATTTAATCAACACTACCATGGGCTGTCTGGACATTCTAATTTACTAAGCTAAGTCATTTTAGATTGACTACTATAAAATGTTCCTATTTTGTGACTGTAATTCCATTACAACTATGAATAACTATTTATTTAATATCTATAATGTCCTATGCAATTACCTAGCTTAAAAAATAGTTATTTGTTTCCAATAAAAATGAATGATTTTTAACATTCTTATAATTCAAGCTTTTTGACTGAATTAGTTCATGGATTGTTCCTTCTTACTCAGTCTTTTGTTTCATTTTGTAGTCTCTCTCTTATCTGCTCCATTCTAGTAAAGAGCTTTCTTAGCATAAAGACTGAAATGATAGTAGGCTAGTCATTCAATAACTTAAACTTTTACCAAATAACTGTAAATCATTTCCTTATAAAAAGTAAAAAAAAAAAATTCTTGAACATTGCTTTGTATGCACGTTTGACGAGTTGCACTATATTACATTCAAAAGAATATTTAGCCGTTCATGATATAAAAAAAAAATTCCAATAACTAAATTTTTTTCCTCTGACTTGTTTAAATTATGTTAAATACTTTCCTCAAAAAGGGCAGCTCGGTAGCATAGCGGTAGTGCTGCTGCCTCGTAGTAAGAAGACCAGGGTTTGTGTCCCGAGTCTTCCCTACGTGGTGTCTGCATTTCTCCACATGCCTGATGGGTTTCCTCATACTGTCCAAAGACATGCAGGTTAGGTGGATTGGCAATACTAAATTGGCCCTACAGTATGGTTGGAATTTTGTGTGTGTGTGTGTGTTTTTACCCTTCGAAGGACAGGCACCCTTATCCAGTGTCTGCTCCTGCCTTATGCTAGCTAGGACAGGCTCCAGTATGCCCTGTGACCATGTTCAGGATTTAACAGGTTGGAAAATAACTAACTCCAACTATAAATATTACAAAAGTCTCCCAAAATATAGTATATGGTAAAAGTGAACTGTCATGGATTATTATGTAATTCTCTCAGATCACACATGGGAAATACTCCTCCTATTAATCGGAATGTAATTTTGAAATAAGGATAAGAAAGAAAAAAGACACAAATAGAAACTAAGTGAAATGTAACAAACACTTACTCAGCCCTGTAACAAACTCTCTGAAATTTATGAAAGAATCCCCATTTTGATCAAGCAATCTGAAAAAGCGTTTCGCCAGGGAGTCCGAGTGTGTTCCACAAGACCAAGGGAAAAGCAGACAGAAGAGGCCTTTAAACTGTTCAAAGTCAATTCGGTACTGTTCCAGATATGGGAGGCTGGGATCGTGTCTGTCCATTGGGTTACTGTTTCCACCCCAGTAGCAACTTGTCAAATGTTCAGTCTGCAGAAACATTAAACAGAATTGTTTTTATTGCCAATTGAACCTCTCCATTCTTGGCACTTTTACTCCTGCTGAATACACGCCCTCAAGTTCAGAACAGTCACGGCCACACAATGCTCTTAAAGTGGTAGATTTTATATATTCTATATCCTTAACCAACATATTTTATGTGTGGTCCTCTTTAGGAAAAGCTTCCGGCAATATAAATAAGCAATAAATCAAACAATAAAACACTATGAATTTTCAGGGACAAAGTCTGCAACCAAGAGTGCAGGCCATCTGAGGCTCCAAGACAAAATTCTGGATAGACAAAAAGTGCTCATGAGGCTCACATTAATAACAACAATTGAAACCTGCTTAATCCAACTTAAATGGTCTTTGAAATTTACCTTAAATAGAACATACAGCTCCTCCAGTTCATCAGTGGTAAATGCTGTTTCAGTGACTATGGTCCGTACCTACAACAACATAAAGACGACTTAAAAAATCCAGGTTCACCGGTCTCAAAGCAGCTACACTTGGCAAATTCTTTGTTTTGAAAACTCACAACATTGCGCTTTGTAGTGTCTTCAATGGTCTGGATAACTCTCAGTCTCTGTCTGAAGCGCATCTGTTCAATCACGTCTGCTCTGATGCACCCAAATTTCTTAACAGGAAAGATGAAATACAGTATAAGTGACAAGGCACAGCGGGGGTAAAGTGTTTAAATAAAAGGAATATTTTCTAGTTACTTACCAACCTTCATATTATAGTTAATTTTATATGTATGTCTCCTTTTCTTAATCTATGCCTCGTTTCTAGCCACATAAAAAAAAAATCTTCAAAAAAGGGAGCCAGTTCAAATTATGAAGGAACTGGACCCACTAAGGTCCTCTGATTCTGGCAATCTTGTTGTGCCCCACACTAATCAACACTCCATGGGTGACAAGGCCTTCAGCTGTATAGCACCCAGACTCTGGAATGACCTACCAAAATTAATCTGAGGTCAGCTGACTCCATGAATTCTTTTAAAAAAACAACTCAAAACTCATCTGTTCAGGAAGGCCTTTAGCTCTACTTGACTTTATTACCCTTCTCTCAGTTTACTTCTCTGTCAAGATGCTCATGTAACCTGTATGTATGTGTGCGAGACCATCAATTATGTTGTCTGTTAGGCTTTTTTTTCTCTGATTTCACTGTCGTAATCTTCTTTTTTTATTTATCTGGTTTGTACAATGCTATATACTGTATACCCTGCCTTTCTTTCTTATATTCTGTAAGTGCCTTGAGCATGGGAAAGGCGCTATATAAATAAAATGTATTATTATTAAATTCCTGTAAAAATCTAAGCTCAACTCTTTCATGAAAAAAACACTATCTTTCTATTAAGACACTAAGTAAGCTTACAAAATTGCACAGACTGTTACCACTAGCGATACTGGCTTAGTGCCTCGTTTCCTGGCAGATGGGCGCAGGCAGGCTGGTGCCAGCATTTGAGGATAATGTACAACAGAATATATACAAAAAACAAAAGAGAGTGGCCAAGACCATACAAACAGGAAGCAGAGAGAATATCAAGACATACAAAAATGCTGATTAACACAGCTTTGTAATCTTTGCCTCCCTTACTCAGGATAGACCGGAAACATTAATGACATGAGGTTCAGAGTAAAGTTACAAATACTATAAATGACAACATTTTAAAGAATAAATCACAGCCTCAAACAAGATAGTGTAGACCACTTTTCAAAATCTTAAAGTGGTCTGTATGTTTTGAGTCACTTAGGGGTTTACCTCATAACCCCCTTTTTTTCCCCCCATTTTTTGTAACAAGAATTAAAAAAAAAAAAAAAACTTTCAGTTTTGATCCCTTGTGGCTGCCAATTGTCTGCATATACATCTAGCACTGTAAATACTTCACAAGCAGTCTGAAAAGCTCTCCTTGCTCCATATTAATCTGTAAGCACTAAATGTTAGCACTGTACATTTAGCTTTAATGCCCATAATTTGTCATATTTTTTGTGATTACAAGGTGGGAAAATAAATTGTGCAAAAAAAAAAAATAAAACTAATAATAATAATATTGGCAATTCAAGCTGAAGATTTTAAACTTCACTTCACTGTCAGAATACTACAGATCAGTTCACAGCCAACAGAGGCCACGTAAGAGGGGAGTTGAGATACCACATGATTGCAGATCAGATGATAAAATTGTTTCACTTTGATTAATAAAATTTACAGTAAATATTTATTCAGTTCACACATCTAGCTCACCATACACCATAAAACACAAACACCTCATACTGATCATCCAGCCCAATGACAAAGAATAATAAAGCAAATCCATATACAGTATCAAGAAAAATTTAATTCAATCAATCATCCATTCAATCCCATGTGCAAAGAAGCTGGGTGTATTTATGGAATTTTGTTGTTATCATTAAATGAGTTACATTAAACATACTTAAACTAATAAAGATATATAATAGAATCCTACCATGTTGTGCTACTGGAACCAAGTATATAATTTATATGTATATTTAACTTCTAGTATAATATTTCAGTGAAAAAACCCTTCTGCACATAGCTTATTATTTATACAAGATTGTACAAACTTGAAACTTCAAATTCAGCATGAAGATGAGAAACCACTCAAGACCCTATCCTGCTCCATTTCACATCCTCACAGAATGGGGTTGGCCGGCTGTGATCTTTGAGCCCTTGAATCAGAAGGCATTAGCTTACCCTCCCTCTGCCTAACTGAATAAGCGGTCTTCTGACTTCATAACTAAAACTGTGACGATGCCATATTACATAATCAACTGTCTCGCTTTCTTCTTTTTTAGGCCTCATTGCCCTCATTACACTCAGTAGGTTAACTGTACTAAAGGGAACTCGCCATACTCAAGTGAGATAGCTGATGCTTTCTGACTCACCATGTGAGGATGCAAAAAAAGGAGACATAGGGCTCACATCAGTTCCTTACTTAAAAAGAAAGCTTGTACCTTTGGGGTAATCCTATTAGCACCGTAAACATCACACAATGACAATTGCCCCCATCTATAAGCAGATGGTGTTTCAGAGTTAATGGGTGAAAACCAAAGGTTTTTATAAACGATGACCCCATCACACTCCGACTTGATCAGGCTTATTTGATGGCCCTTCTCTGATTGGATCCTGCTCATTACAATGTCTTATTCCCTGATTAAACATCCTTCCAAAGAAGAACATCATATTCCAAAATATTGGTCATAGAAGAGTTGCTTTCCATGGTGATTGTTGAGTTGCTTACCTGTATTCATCTAAATTGCAATTTGTGCAGTTCAAATGCTGCATACATGGGCAAAAGGCAAATAATTTATTGATCACTACAACTTAAATCCTGCTGCCATTCTATAAGGAGGGGCGTTTTCCACAGGAAAGTTATTAACACTGTGCTTAATGAAGTGGATGGGTGTAGGATGCAGTCAAGCTCACAAGAATGTAGAGGAGAGAGATGAAAGCACAATGCAGTAAAGGAAAGATATAGATACACTTTGGTTCACATTTATTTATTTTCTCTATTTACAGTAGTTAGCTTTACAACTGTGATCAGCACACTAATGTGACACTGGGGCAATTTACTGAGGGCCCTTGAAGAATTTCTATGTTTTTCGTTGTTATGAAAGTGCTGCACATGCTAGTACATTTGACAGCGCATGAAGCACAAAGGAATCTAACTTTCCTGGGGCTCTAAGTTTTTCACTACACAGCCCCTTTGCAGAACTTGCCAGCAATGTGCACAAACCAATTGTAGGCAAAGATCTATATAATATGTATTTTAGTAAGGATATTAATACTTTTATAAATGATGCATTGTGGACAGAGATAATTTTTGTTTAAAAACGTTGCTGTTTAAATGAAAATGTAGTGTAAAATAGCCTAAGACTTTGTATTATCTATGTACTGTTTTTAGTTACTGAAAAATTCAGAAATCCGATTTTTTTTGTCAATTCAAGCATATACGTTACAAATTAGTAAAAAAAAAAAAAAAAGTGCAAATAGGACAAAAGAACACAACAAATTACTTACTTGTGGCTTTTAATTAACTGAGCTTAATGGAATGCAACTGTACACTATTTTTTTTTAAACATCAGCAGTGAAAAATAAAAGTTTTGAACAGTGGCATGGAAAAAGAAACCACAGAGAAACTGTTTTCCACTTACTTCATAGGAACTTTGCACAAGCTTAAAGATGTCTACCTCTGGATGCGGCTCTCCATTGTCAGTAAGGAGGGAGTGAAGATGAGGAATGGGTGGTAGCGTACTGTCTTTGTTGGTAACACTATCAAGGTACCTAGCAGGCACAATGAGAGAGCATAATTAAAAAGGTGGACAGAAATGGAGAGAACTTCATAGTGCAATTAAATTGCTACATATCTCAGATATACTGTAAGAGACTGATCAAATGACATTTCCACAAGACATACAGAAAGAGATAAACCTACTTAGAAAACCTGCATCAAATAAATGTTTTATCCTTCACTATATGAGACAAAAACATAAACTTATTTGACTGGAAGCCTTAATCATTGCATCTAGTATAGCTCTCATACCCGTTCTCTGAATTATAAAAGGGTTTATAGTCTTACATCAAAAATCTACTTTTCCTGAAACAAAAAAATAAAAGGACAATAAACCCTTATGCTTGCTTTAAGGCAGGTCTTTTTTCCTTCACAACAACTTGTAGTCAGCCTAAAGTATTCAGCTTGTTTGAACTCTCTTCAAACAATTGCCATGCTTGGTATACTGTCCTGGAATGACAGCCTCAAGGGTGAGGATGAACAAACATATGACCGCTTATAATTTCTCTTGTCAATAGCTTATACATACTGTGTATACACTGTAGATATACAGTAAATTAAGACAGATTAAACATCATACCCTTTTTAATTTCTGCTCCTTCTGGCTTACATGTCATGCATGGTGGACACAGAATATTTCTGGATGCAATTGGGCATGATGACATAGGTATTAAATGGCATTCAGAAAATTAATTTGAGCTGAACAGGACAAAAGCATTTGCTGGTCTGTGTAATTGCCTCGGGAATGGCAGAGGGGTCCGAGACACATTTTTCTCATCAGTTTTCTCATCACCATCCCAAAAGTCAATAGTGTTAGGTTAAATGGTGATTCCAAATTGGCCCCCACTTGGGTGTTTAAGTAAGTAGGCCTCATAATGCACTGGTGCCACGTCCAGGGTTGGTTCCTGCATAGTGTCCAGTGGTGACGGGACAGAATCTGCCCTTGCAATGTTAAATTGGATTGAGAAGGATGGACAGATGGATGGATAGTACTTTACTTGTCCCAAGGAGAAATTCAGCTTACAGTAGCTTAATAAATATGTGAATATTATACAACAATAACCCCCTCAAACACAAAACACACAAATTTCAAAAAACAACAAAAAAAGATTCCAAAATTTAGGCCAAACATTTATTATATTGTGGGCTGTGTTATTGCTTAAACTCCCCTCTGTTATTGTTTAAAAGTTGAAAATATTATCACTTAGCCCTCACTTATACCAAAACAATGGGATATACAGCATTTTCTAAGAATGAAATCTTCCATATTACTGATTAACTGTATGTATTTTGCCATCAACCCTCCCTTTCAGCAATTTACAGTCAGTCCCTATTCATTTCTAAATAGAACTCTTCACCTGTGAGGTATACTTCCAACCTACCTCTGGAATCTGTAGTTGGCCTTTTTATTTGTTGTATTAAATGTAACTGTGCTGATCACTTTGCACATTTCACATGTAGACTGTATTGTAATTTTGCTTGTTCTGTGAAGCAACTTAAGATTGTGTATGCTGGTAATGGTTCTATATAAAATGCAAACTGACATATTATAATTGGTTGTTGTATTTTGATCACATTCTAAAGCAGGATCATTATGGTAGGCAAATATTTGACAGGCTGGCATTAACCGCACATCTGCTTAAATAAAGGAAAAACAAAATAAAAGCTAAAATCTTGTATTCTGTTTATATTATTGCATAAATCCAAATTTCAGTTTTTGACACATTTACATAAAAGCCAAACATGCAATGCTTCTTGAACATGACAAGTACAGAGGGTATGTCAACAAATGATCATGTCTTTCTGTCAAAAGATATGCTTACCTCCCTAGGACAGTCATGGCCTCTCCGTCATCTTTACAGTTGAGTAGTTTGTCAATGTTTGCATCTAACACAGAAAGGGCCAGTTGGAAAATAACTTTAATTCCATCATAAAAAAAGCAGTCCACCACTACCACAGCACTCTCAAATGGCATGACACTTAGAAAAAGTGTGAGGAACCAGGACAGGGAGATGGTGGAAATCACTCCCAGATCCTGCATACAGTCGTACAGCTGTGGCACATTGTCCCTGGCCAGCTCTTCAAACACTCCTTGGTCCACCAAAGCACCTAGAGGAGAAAACAATAAATTAATAAAAAAATAGTTAATACCAAAGTGCCAATTCCATTAAAAAGAAACCTCCAGAAATTGGCCATTTTGAGAGCAAAATTGTTTCAAAAAAATTAAGAAAATAATCTATTTAAATAAATAAACATATATACATATATATACACAACTGGACTGGACTGCCAATACTGATGCTCTGTGTAAGAGAGGACAGAGTCGACTATACTTCCTTAGAAGGCTGGTGTCCTTCAACATCTGCAATAAGATGCTGCAGATGTTCTATCAGACGGTTGTGGCGAGCGCCCTCTTCTATGTGGTGGTATGCTGGGGAGGCAGCATAAAGAAGAGGGACGCCTCACACCTCAACAAACTGGTGAGGAAGGCAGGCTCTATTGTAGGCACGGAGCTAGACAGTTTGACATCTGTGGCAGAGCAACGGGCGCTGAGCAGGCTTCTGTCAATCATGGAGAATCCACTGCATCAACTAAACAGTATCATCTCCAGACAGAGGAGCAGCTTCAGCGACAGACAGCTGTCACCGTCCTGCTCCACTGACAGACTGAGGAGATCGTTCCTCCATCACACTATGTGACTCTTCAATTCCACCCAGGGGGGTAAACGTTAACATTATACAAAGTTATTGTCTGTTATACCTGCATTTTTTATCACTCTTTAATTATTATTTTTTCTTTTTTAAATCAGTATGCTGCTGCTGGAGTATGTGAATTTCCCCTTGGGATTAATAAAGTATCTACTGTATATATATCTATATCTAATATATATATAAATACACACACACATTAGACATGTCTTTGGTACTGTATCTATGTTGATGTTTTGGTATTTACATGTTTCTGCTACATGTAGTAACATTTTTTTCTTGTTGAACAACATTCAAGGCTCATTTTTCCTGAGGAAAACATACCATTAAGGAGGCCAGATCTACTCTGATGTCTGCTTGGAGAGTACAACCATAGCAGTCCAACTATGGGACTACTGTCACATTCTCCTTTTGCTGTATCCATTTTATCACTCTGCTTGCCACTGCACTACCTTCAAGACCAAGGGTTCATTATAGATCACTGGCTGAATTTCAGCAATTTAAAACACACATTCAGCCAAATCTTCGTGTTAGTATTTTTCACACAAATACAATCAGTGAAATAAATGTGGTAATTACATATCAGAATTTTAAGCTAAGAGGTGAATGCTGAAATACGTATTTTGCCATACTTCTGACTTTGTCAAAGTGATTCTTAGCTTAAAACACTTTGAAAACCCCTTACGCAAAGAATTTAATTTCTTTGGGGAACCTGCACACACAAGGCTAACAGTTGACAGGTTTGTGATGAATGACATGTTTTGATATGCCCTATATGCGACACTGCCAATTTATTACAGTATGTCCAGTAGGGTTATGAACGGCCCCTTGTTAGACTACAGAGTGTGAAGCCCTGCTATGCTCTGTGCACAAAGTGACCCACCATCAATCAAATCATGTCTCAATGTTACTGATCTGACTTCTATTACCAATATTGTTTGAATATGCTAGGAAATATTTACCTTCGAAACCTGTAAGAAGAGCATGCATGTCTAATTTTTGCTTACTAAAAGGATAGAATTCCAATAATGTGTATGTATTGCAATCAGTTTTTTAACATATAAATGGAAGAAAAACAAAAACCATGAACATTGTTCAGGAGATAGTACACTAAAAAATAACTATTTTCACTCTTTATTCTAGTGTGGGTTGTGGTGGCAAAAATGCTGAATGAACAGGCCAAAAATATTCTTAACAACTTTGTCCAACTTCTAACTCCCACAGAAGTGAAGACATAGGCACATTCTAGCATAATCATGGTCAGCTTCTAGGTCTTCTCCCGGTAAGGCCTGGTACCTCCTTAAGAAGGCATTCACTCAGGGCATGATAGCTACATTTCCAAGTTACCTCTTAACCTAAAGACCACCATTGTGGCGTTCATTACCCCCATCATTTACAGTGACTGGTAAACAGAAAGCAACTTCAAAAGACTTTGCTCCTACTTCTCCATCATCAGGCACAACATCCAAAAAAATCTGAATCCAGTAATAATACATCCATGCATCTCTAATTACAAATGTGTTTCTATTTGTATATTGTAGAATATTTCTGCATACCCACAACTCTTGTATTGTAGTAGTCTGGTAACATTCTCTCACACAGAGCCACTAGCAACCAGAAAGCCTCTTCCTCTTTAGCGTAGAGCAAGAGAACTGATGTAACAATATTCATGGCCTATAAAAACAAGAAAATAAAAGTTTCAGCAATTTAAGGATTTAAGGATGAAAAACCTCCCTATCCTCCTTTCATCCACTACAAGCAGTTTCTCCTTCTGATTTGGTGTGTGAACCTCAGCATGTCACTTTTTCTACCTATAAGCCCGTTGTTAAAAAACAAAAAGGATTTAAATAATTAAAGTTCAGTTCTTTACATACTTTCATGCAAAAAAAACTATACCAAAGGCGACATAAGTATTAGGGTAAAGGCATCTGTAAAAAACACGTAATTACATAATACAGTAATAACAACTTTGGCACACACCTGGCAATATCCAATGTTTGGGTTCCTGAAAGCATAAGCAGTCAACACTCTTCTCAAAGCAGCGATTCCCATTTCATTTTGAAATGCAGGATGTTCAGGCAAAGAGCGATGAAGATCTCTCTCAATCTCCTCTGTGGCTAGGTTATATTTTCCCATTGACTTCTCTACCAAATCTTCATAATAACCAGGGTGTGTGGCCATTTCATTTACAGCTCCTGCAAAGTGCAAAAAGAATATTCAGATTAAGAAGAATAGATGCAATCCAGCTTAAATAACATCATACACACAATAAAATATGTATTTGACCAAAAAAAAAAAAAAACATATTATACAGTATTAGCCTATCCTTGAAATAAAGTTAGAGGGCTGACTGCATCACTCCCCAAACCAAAACTAATTCCCGGTCAGATCCACGTCCAAAATGATTAAAATGTGCTTGAATATTAAGTGTACTACAGTGGTTTGTAAATCTGAAAGCACATTAGGCACACTTTTCAATTTTGTGATACAGGTTTATAGTTTTTTTTAGGCCATTATTGTCACGTGTACAAAATACAGTTAATTTCTTACTTGCATGAGCTAATCAAAATGATACCACCATCTGATGGCATGATTGGTGATTGTTACTGTAAAAAAGGCTCATTTTATTACACATCTGTTGGGGTACTGTATAAGTGATTCATAGTTGTGTTTATTGTATGGTGGTGCATGGAAAGGAGAAAGTGAGCGGGACTGTAGAAATGAAAATAATGCAGTGTACACTGCTACTGAATAGGTGTACCAGACAGTAAATATTTAGATTAAACGTTAATCGCTATTTACTTTTTCCCTAGTATGTGTTAGTACAATTGTTTGCATCTGAACAACATGGTTGCTTAACAAATCTCAAGCTTTAGCCACTAAGACGCACTGAACTAGTTGTTGTTTTGAACTTTTGCCAATTAGCTCAGTGTTATGGATAGAAAACATAAAAGGTAACTGCAGTTTGAAACTAGGCTCTTTTACAACCATAACTGTCATCATTATCAGTTAACAGACATTTTCTGAAGTTGCCCAGGATAGCCAGTTGTCTACTAAAGTGTTTCCTTTATTCTTCTTGGTTCTGGGCATCCTTTCAGGTGAAAACTATTCTTTTTTTTATCATGTAACACCACCTTAGAGCATATCTTCTTTGACATCCATCTTGGCCCCATCCCACCTACCTTCATCTTGGTGCATCTCTTCAACCAATCATTCTCTGATTTTCACGCTGCTTGTCCAAACTAACTTTGTCTGTTTCACCTCAGCACAACACCCGTTGCCTCTACACCAAGTCTTTCTCTTAATTTGGCTATCATCATCATCCTATCAAAGGTGAGACACAAGGGATCCATTCAGAGTCCATTGCTTAGTGTGATAATGATAGAGGTGGTGATCAGTGAAGTGTGTGAAGGATTGCCACTGACAGCATTTGTATACGCAAGTACAATCCATCTTACTAACCGAAGGTTGTAAACTGGATATGGACGCAAGGCGCTGGGCACATCGAGGCGCACGTGCATTGCCGCACTGCAGCGCGTCACAAGGCGTAAACCGGATATGGACGCAGTGCGCAGGGCTAAACTTGCTGTGCTCCACTCTGCCAGCGGTCGGTGTCAGCAAAGGCAACGGAATCACGTCTCCACAAAACGAGACCGCTTTACTACAGATGTGCGTATGTAATTAAATGACATGTCCCCAGACGCACCCACCCTCCATAATAGAGAAAACAAAAACGAGAGGATTCAGCGCATATGTGAATCACATTACAGTATTACAGTACGGAAGCCCCAGACATCCAAACTACACGGCGTAAACCAGATATGGACGCAGGGCTGAACTTGCTGTGCTCCACTCTGCCAACGGTCGGTGTCAGCGAAGGCAACGGAATCACGTCTCCACAAAACAAGACCGCTTTACTACAGATATGCGTATGTAATTAAATGACATGTCCCCAGACGCACCCACCCTCCATGATATGTCATCCGTCCAGATATCGGACGGAACAGAAACTGATTGCCATTCTTGGATATCCGATTCGCTGGCAAATCGCGGGCTTACTAGTTAAAGCAGAAGATACTGAAATCGGAAGCACTAGTCCTCTAGAAAAATGCATGAAAAGAGCAAGGTAACAGTTAAAACTACGAATGTTTACTAGGTTTAGTGCAAAATATGACAAATGTTTGCCATAAAGATCTGACAATGACTTGATAGCCAGTTTTCTCTATTGCTTGTTTGGGACAATTTCACCATGCAGTGATACAAAGTGGAGATTCCTTTAAATAACACATAACCTTTTGAAGATAGTAAGCCTGATGCACTTTACAACAGAAGAACTCCTATATCATTGGCAAAGCTTCCGTTATAGACTGTGCATAACCTTTAGGAAAGGTAGCAACAGACTGAAAAATCCTATTAAAATTGACTTTAAAACTTCACTTCACACTTCTGCTTGTTCTGTAGTAGTCTCGTGGGGCCAGACATGAATTAAACAATAATACACGTCTGGGAGACAACTCATTAAATAGTGTGTAGTGAACAGCAGCAAAATCCTGTGCTGCAAAGGCTACACTCACAGGACTTCTTCCTAAAACACCTGCCCCCAATTCTTCCACTCCATGAATTTTAAACCGTCACCGGCGTATCACAGAGAGGGCAAGAGGCAAAATAAAAAGCTAGAATTTCTCTAATCAATTCAGGCCCTTAGTAGCTCAAGGTAATTGTAGCTTAATAATTCATTTGCACGTTGTAATGAGAACTGAGACAGAAGTGTCAGACAGACACACACACGTAGACCACCACAGCTACTGGGCTCCACACGTTTGGGAAGTAACTCTATCTTCTACAATATCTTTCTGTCATTTTCACTATTGCATCACTATATAACATAACAGCAAACAGAGTTTAGATAAGCATTGTGGTCTACGGATATGCAACATGGAATGCTTGCATTCCCAATTAGACAGTAATGTTAAATTTCTTTAGTTAGGTCAGAGAGGTGGCTCTGAGGCTAGGAATCTGCACTGGCAATCGGAAGGTTGCCGGTTCGAATCACGTAAATGCCAAAAAGGGACTCTGCTCTGTTGGGCCCTTGAGCAAGGCCCTTAACCTGCAATTGCTGAATGCTTTGAGTAATGAGAAAAGCGCAATATAAATGCAAAGAATTATTATTATAGTTTGTTCAGACATGCAGCACAGCCTCACCTATACAGCTACTGGTGGTGTTAGGCAGATTTGTTGATTCAGCTGTTTTGAGTACTGAAATCTGCATTTCCTGTGGCTCTTCATCATCAGCTCTCTTAACAACAGTCCTTATGACGGAGTGTGACACACCGTTTATTTCAAACGCATATTTGGAAGTTCATATTTTCATTAACATAGCTGCCAATTCTTTCAAGCTTACCTCAACTCATACATTATCATCAAAACACTGAACAACAGAGAGCACACACAGCACCTGAAAATATTGCTCACGTCTACCACTTGTTCACTGATGCTGTTGAATGCCAACAGCTAATGTGAAGCTACAGAAAGGGTTTTTCCTTGCATCGGGTTATGTTTATTTTTAAAATGTGTAATGTGCTCTCTACACACACAACATACATTTACACATTTATATGTCTAATAGGGTTTTTTTTTTGTTGTTTTTTTAAGGAGACTTTTTGACTGTATATGGTTCATTGTAGACAGTACCTTGCTCTCCCCAAGAGCACCTCTGCTCTTTGTAGTTCAAAAATCATCACCCCTACATTGAGTGCCGCCAAGAAGCACTGGATTGGTTTAGAAATGTATGTGACACTCAGTGAGGCGTCTAATTGTTCCCACCAGTTTTAAGCACAATTTAATCATGCCTGTCTTCAGATGTATATTATATGCCTGGCTTCAGTGAGACTAATTCTGAAGAAACCCATGGGAACAAGCCAACAAACTGGAATAAAACGCAATGCCTCAAGATAACCAAGACCAAAGGTTACATGCAAATGTTGTTAATGACTGGAAGTATTTATTTTCACCAAAATGTGAAGAAACAGATCTGCCAAATGAAGGTTTACATGTCAAGTACATGTCAAAATACCAAGGGATACAAATAAGGCAATATTATCATCAACTTCTATTTGAACTAAAATAGGTAGTGTACTGAACCTTGCTTCATCCTCACCTGAAAACAGTAGCCACAATTCTCCCCTCATGTTTTCTGGAATACCTTTCAGCACAAGTTCTTTGGTCTTTTCTGTGCGGTACATGCATACACCCTGGCCATACTCTGCAAAATGATTCTTCCATGCTTGTTCTTTCAAAAACTCTTTAGCCTTAAAAGAGAGAGAGAGACAGACAGATTGGGAGGGGTTATTTCCTGCTTTTAGAAAACAAAGAATGACAGTTACTGTATTTCTGTACTGAAAGTAGCGCTGCTCATAATGAAACATTATTCATCTCCACCCACTTTATTTTTTTTTTCTTTTTTAAACAAAGAATTTTGTGGTGCAAGTGAATTAGGTCAAATGACTACAACTTTAATGTGTTCTCGAGGCAAATAAATACTGCACCAAAATAACACCATCAGTTAACTTATTTGACAAAGCAAAATCTTTCCCTTTTTAACGTGAGGCTTGAGGGGGCTTTAATCTTTACTAAATTTCTCACAAGGACCTATTCAGCATAGCCTTCATAATTTCATTAGTCAAGCTTATTAAAGAATTGGACAAGTAAGATCATATTATGAAGTGGTCAGGGCTGAATGCTTCAATTGTAAGATCAAAGAACTTTCAACTTCACCAAGACTTAACTGAACAAAACCTCAATGGTTATACTATATTGCTTATCTTCACTGCAAGTACAGCACTGACTTATGTCATCAGTTCTGAAAACCATATAGAGACAGTTTTATAGGAATAGTTATGTTATAGGAAGGGTGCCAACAGGACAAAATAGCCTTGCTCAACCAGTATTTTTCTTATATGGAATGACTGAATGAATAAACGAGAGATCAAATTAAGGACATTCTGCACTGCTGGAAGAATTATCACAATGTGCACTGATCATGTTTTGTTTAATTTACCAGTTTAGGGTTAAATTCCTCAGGAGACCTTCTTCGATACATTGTCATCAGTGCCTGAGTGGCAGTTGGCACACTGTTATCATTCAGGTTAAACTGGCGCTCTCCATCAGCTTCAGATCCAAGGCTCCTCTGTGGACTACTGGAAAGCAAACTACTCTGCCTTGAATATACCTGACCCAAAAAAAGGGGGGGGGGGGAATTAGTGTTTTTATTCAATCATTTTTTATTTAAAAAAAAAAAAAAAAAAAAAAAAAGAAAACAAGAAAAAAAGATGTTTTGATTTAGACAGATAAAGTCCTCTTTATCCTTAAGAATTACGCTCGGCATTGTCCCATTAATGCCTTTGTATTTCGAGTCATCTTCTGAACTGCCCTAGATAACTGATGTTAGCATTAAATTCAAGGTCTTTCTTGGCATCAGAATGTTTCTTAATTAACAAAATTAATATTTTATATACTTTTGGACTGAGTTTGACTAGCCAAAGTAATTAATATAATAAAAGAATCAAAGGCTCTTTAAATAATATGTTCAGAAACATATGTACTGTAGATAAAATTAATGTACCCCAAAGGAACATGGAGAACATAAAATACAAATCAAAATGGGTTAAGACGATGCCTGTAAGGATTGCTGTCACAAATATAAATGTATACTGTAACCTAAATGTAATAAATGAAGTTCAGACTACCTTAATGCTTTCTGAAATTGTAAATTCATTTTCAAAAGAAAAAGGGCAATAAATAACAAGAGACTGGGAAGCTGCACGTATGTGTGTTTTAAATACGTGGTGGATTCAGAAAGTATTCACACCTTGTCACTTATTCACATTTTGTTATGCAGTAGCCTTATGCTAAAATAATTTAATTATTTTTTTCTCAACATCAAGCAATACTCAATACCCAAGAATAACAAAGCAAAACCAGAATTTTAGAAACTTTTACAAATTCATCAGGTTCTGCTTCACCCACAAGTGCTTCTCAAATGCAGTATTAATTTTGGCACTGGAAGTACTCCTGGGCACAGCTTAAAAAGGATCCCTCCACCTCAAAACTTGCCTGGGAAGGATTGGAGGAGTAAAAAAAAATAAAAAAGAAAGGAAAGAAATTGTGGTGACTGGTGGATGATCTGTTTAAACCCATGACTGCAGTTGGTGTAGTTGTGTCTGAGATTTGTTGCTCCGAGATGTTCCCCAACAGTAGTCACAACATGGCTGCTATACAAATCCACACCATTGGACCAATTTGCCAAAACTTGCACAGCTCTTTCATTTGATTAGGGGAAGTCCAATCACTATGTTTCAAACCCAATTTCTGCAAAACATTTTGGGGTACAAATTGTAGCTATGCCAAGTTTCATATACTGTGCTGTAAGGGGAGATTATGCAAATGAAGGGTGGAAAAGAAACTGACAGGCTACATGAACAGCATCACTGACTAATAGAATGTGTGAATAAGTAAAGAAGGAGTGGTGTCCTGGACAGAAAAAAAGAGACAGCATCACATTTGGCATGGAAAGTGAGATGTCAATAGAAGGAGAAAGCTCAAGTAATACATGCTTAACAAGTGGCTTTAAAGTTAAAATTTTGCTTTTACTGACAACGTCTCAGGCATAATTTACTATCATGTACATTTTTAATAACACTCTTATTGCACCAAAAGTTTTATACTTACTTTACTCCACAAATATGCCCTCTAACTTTACCATTACCAACATGGCTTACAGTACTAGCATGACTCCCTACATTCTAAAAACTCCACCAGAAGCAGTTGAAGTTTGTTTTGACCACAAACAGCATGCATTTTTACAGTTTTCTTTATCTGTCCATACCAGTTACATAAGTTCTACTTTCTTAGTCCAAGCTGTTTGCAAATAGCAATGCTAGACTTTTTGTGGTCGATCGTCTTTGTCCTTGTTCATCGTGTCTTGCTGCACTCACATAAACCAATTTGTTATAGTGTATGCAGTAAGCACATACACTTACATCTTGGCCATTTGTGGGTTGTTCTAAAATTTGACATATACATAAAGGACAAATGGCCAACTGCATCTACATTATATAAAATTCAAAGAACAGGGGGTTGGATTTATTGGCTTGGCCATGATGTGGTGGTATGCTCAGTTCGCATAGCAAAAACAAGGACCTGCCAGGACAGTGTACCAACCCACTTCAAGGCCTGGGTACAACAGCATGTCTTGGTCAATTTACATGCTTGCACAGCTCACTAAAAGTTGCCACTCAAGGACAAAACAGAGGAGGTGGACACTGTAAATAGTTCACAATATTTTTTTCTTTTCACTTTTCTTATCTGTACAGTGCTTAAAACGTTGAGTTCATTCTGGGGTTCACATCCCAGGCCCTCCCTGCGTGGACTTTGCACGTGACCCTGTGTCTGCATTGGTTCCCTCCAGGTGCTCCAGTTTCCTCCCACAGTCCAAAGGCATATAGGTTAGGTGGATTGGAAACACTAAATTGGCCTGTGGTTTGTGTGTTTTCACCCTGCAATAGGCTGGCGACATGTCCAGGGATTGCTCCTGCCTTGTATCCTATACATGCTGGGTTAGGCTCCAACTCCCCCACAACCCTGTTTAGGATTAAGCAGGCTTAGAAAATGGAATGGTACTGTCAAGACTGGGGAGCTCCAGTGAACTAATAGTCTCCTCCACTCAAGAGTGACATGGGGGGTTGGGTGTTGGGTATACAGAGAAGTATTCTGTTACTTACATAGTACTTCTGATATATCCAATTAATCCCTGACACTACAACTGAGGGCCACAATCTTAGTAGATTTTCTGGGCGAGGGCTGGTAAAACAGCTAGTATTTTATACACATAAATGAATGTATGAATAAATAAATCAATAAATAAAGGACAGTTGTAAAGGTTACTAGAAGGAGTGGCAGCAACACACTGATGAGGTGTGACATTCAAGCCAAGAGAAGTTTTATAGGCAGAGATAGGATTACTATAACAATATAATAACTGCAGTGCTGTGAAAAAGTATTTGTCCCTTTCATGATTTTCTCTTTGATTACTCATAACCCTCAATTGTTTCTGATCTCCAAACAAATTTTGTATAATACAAATGACATTTACATTTAATTGGCCGAAGCAATACGTGAGATAAAACTGGTTACATTTCTTTTTCCAATTGGTAACAACGAAGGAAGGGGGGTTGGGTGGTTGGGGCAAATAATTTTTCACAGCAGTGTGTTTGAATTAGAAAACAGTCATGATGATACAGAGAAAACACAACTTGTTATGACTAAGGACAATAATTAGTCAACACTAATATATAGTCAACATTAATATAAAATATTGGTCCAGTCAGATCACAAGAAATTTGTAAATGTTTAACCAATCAAATTTAGATTTCTCAAAAGAAAATGCTCTATGGTATGAAAATGTAGACCACCCCTACATAAGACAAAAATGTGCAATATCAAACACATCAACCATGATTAGACTGAAACTAAAAATGAAATAAAGCTATATTATTTAAGTTATCTGTAAACAACACTATAGTCCTCAACCTGTATTTCAGACAGTATAATTATTATGAAGCAAAGGGACCAGTAGGGGCTCTGTGATTCTTTTCTCAGACAGCATATGCTTGGTTCATAAGCAGACCCACCTCATCATCAGAACTGCTGAAGCTGCCTATGATCTCCCTCTCAAAGTACATTTTGGACGTTGTCTGCTGTAGAAAGTCAGAAATCCTCTGGACCAGAAAATCGCGGTCTTTGAGGTTAGCAAAGAGAAAGGTCATTCTGTTTTTAGTGCTGATAGACAGTGGACTTGGCAGCACACTTGAACTGTCTGCCTTCTCCACGATTGTCACCTAGTGAGGAAACACAAGACAAGGACAAGTTACATTGACAGTTGCTTTATCTGATGTGTAATAAACATACTCTGCACAGCCTTAGCTGCCACAAATGTAGAATTCCTTTCTAAAAATCTGATGGTAGGTCAAAAAAGCCAAAAATAATAATAATAAAAAAAAAGCTGTGAAATCATTCACAGCCCCAACAGGTAGTTTACTGCTACAATAATTTAACATTCCTGTAGTTTTTCATTTAAACAAATATATGCTAAGAGCGATTTTTGCAGAAAGGTGCTGAAATGTTTGGTTTTGTTTGTTTTATGTCAGAGTAGCATTTAATCATCTTCAAGCTTTAGACGCATGCATCCCTGTTAGTTTAGGAGGCCAGTGATTCAAAGTATAAGCCATTCATACATTATTTTCTTACACTTTTAGAAACTTTGCTTCAGGAGAAGATAATTAAAGCCAGTTTATGAAGTTGACATTCTATTTTTATTGCAACTCAAACGTCTCATCGATCTGAAAAAAGTGTATTACATCGATTTAGATATAATATAAAAAATTCTGAACTGGAAATTAAAAAAAGGAAACAAGCTATGAATTCAACACAAGTTTTTAAAATTCAATTAGCAGCTGCTTTCCACAGGCAGTAAATCAATACATAGAATTTCAGTTCTTACTGTTAAATTTGTGCATGGACAAAACAGTCCACTTATAACCCCATGCAGTGAAAAGGGATGTGACTAGCAGTTAGTGCAATTCAAAACACACAGACTGCCAGCTAATAGAAAGAAAATGTACTTGAACAAACACAATATGGAACACATTTCATTTTTTTTTGGGAATTTGAAGTATCATTGAGTGACTATTAATTCGAAGAAATGCCAAAAAGGAATTACTCCATGCTTTTAGTTTCTAGCGCAGTTAACTGGAAAACACTTCTCCTTCAATGTGTCTATTGATCATTTGTTTGTGTGCCACAGAATCCAGATCTAGATATAAAGTGTCACTTTCTGGAATTATTCAACTTATCTTTTGCTAATCTGTTTTTAATGCTACTATTTTGCAGACCAAATTCTGACAATAACAAATGTCAATATGGGTACAATCCATCACCCGATGGATCAAGAACCCGATGGTCACTCTGTCAGAGCTCCAGAGGTCCTCTGTGGAGAGAGGAGAACCTTCCAGAAGGACAACCATCTCTGCAGCAATCCACCAATCAGGCCTGTATGGTAGAGTGGCCAGACGGAAGCCACTCCTTAGTAAAAGGCACGTGGCAGCCCGCCTGGAGTTTGCCAAAAGGCACCTGAAGGACTCTCAGACCATGAGAAAGAAAATTCTCTGGTCTGATGAGACAAAGATTGAACTCTTTGGTGTGAATGCCAGGTGTCACATTTGGAGGAAACCAGGCACCGCTCATCACCAGGCCAATACCATCCCTACAGTGAAGCATGGTGGTGGCAGTATCATGCTGTGGAGATGTTTTTCAGCGGCAGGGACTGGGAGACTAGTCAGGACAAAGGGAAAGATGACTGCGGCAATGTACAAAGACATCCTGGATGAAAACCTGCTCCAGAGCACTCTTGACCTCAGACTGGGGCGACAGTTCATCTTTCAGCAGGACAACGACCCTAAGCACACAGCCAAGATATCAAAGGAGTGGCTTCAGGACAACTCTGTGAATGTCCTTGAGTGGCCCAGCCAGAGCCCAGACTTGAATCCGATTGAACATCTCTGGAGAGATCTTAAAATGGCTGTGCACCGACGCTTCCCATCCAACCTGATGGAGCTTGAGAGGTGCTGCAAAGAGGAATGGGCAAAACTGGCCAAGGATAGGTGTGCCAAGCTTGAGGCATCATATTCAAAAAGACTTGATGCTGGAATTGCTGCCAAAGGTGCATTGACAAAGTATTGAGTAAAGGCTGTGAATACTTATGGACATGGGATTTCTCAGTTTTTTTATTTTTAATAAATTTGCAAAAACCTCAAGTAAACTTTTTTCACGTTGTCATTATGGGGTGTTGTGTGTAGAATTCTGAGGAAAAAAAAGAATTTAATCCATTTTGGAATAAGGCTGTAACATAAAATGTGGAAAAAGTGATGCGCTGTGAATACTTTCCGGATGCAATGTATACAGTTAGGTCCATAAATATTTGGACAGAGACAACTTTTTTATAATTTTGGTTCTGTACATTACCATAATGAATTTTAAATGAAACAACTCAGATGCAGTTGAAGTGCAGACTTCCAGCTTTAATTCAGTGGGGTGAACAAAACGATTGCATAAAAATGTGAGGCAACTAAAGCAATTTTTGAACACAATCCCTTCATTTCAGGGGCTCAAAAGTAATTGGACAATTGACTCAAAGGCTATTTCATGGGCTGGTGTGGGCAAGTCTGTCGTTATGTCATTATCAATTAAGCAGATAAAAGGCCTGGAGTTGATTTGAGGTGTGGTGCTTGCATGTGGAAGATTTTGCTATGAACAGACAACATGCGGTCGAAGGAGCTCTCCATGCAGGTGAAAGAAGCCATCCTTAAGCTGCGAAAACAGAAAAAACCCATCCGAGAAACTGCTACAATATTACGAGTGTTAAAATCTACAGTTTGGTACATCCTGAGAAAGAAAGCAAGCACTGGTGAACTCAGCAACGCAAAAAGACCTGGACGTCCACGGAAGACAACAGTGGTGGATGATCACAGAATCATTTCCATGGTGAAGAGAAACCCCTTTACAACAGCCAACCAAGTGAACAACACTCTCCAGGGGGTAGGCGTATCGATATCCAAATCTACCATAAAGAGAAGACTACATGAAAGTAAATACAGAGGGTGCACTGCAAAGTGCAAGCCACTCATAAGCCTCAAGAATAGAAAGGCTAGATTGGACTTTGCTAAAGAACATCTGAAAAAGCCAGGAGAGTTCTGGAAAAACATTCTTTGGACAGATGAAACCAAGATCAACCTCTACCAGAATGATGGCAAAAAAAAAGTATGGAGAAGGCGTGGAACAGCTCATTATCCAAAGCATACCACATCATCTGTAAAACACGGTGGAGGCAGTGTGATGGCTTGGGCGTGCATGGCTGCCAGTGGCACTGGGACACTAGTGTTTACTGATGATGTGACACAGGACAGAAGCAGCCGAATGAATACTGAGGTGTTCAGAGACATACTGTCTGCTCAAATCCAGCTAAATGCAGTCAAACTGATTGGGCGGCGTTTCATGATACAGATGGACAATGACCCAAAACATACAGCCAAAGCAACCCAGGAGTTTATTAAAGCAAAGAAGTGTAAAATTCTTGAATGGCCAAGTCAGTCACCTGATCTTAACCCAAATTGAGCATGGATTTCACTTGTTGAAGACTAAACTTCTGACAGAAAGGCCCACAAACAAACAGCAACTGAAAGCCGCTGCAGTAAAGGCCTGGCAGAGCATTAAAAAGGAGGAAACCCAGCATCTGGTGATGTCCATGAGTTCAAGACTTCAGGCTGTCATTGCCAGCAAAGGGTTTTCAACCAAGTATTAGAAATGAACATTTGATTTCCAGTTATTTAATTTGTCCAATTACTTTTGAGCCCCTGAAATGAAGGGATTGTGTTCAAAAAATGCTTTAGTTGCCTCACATTTTTATGCAATCGTTTTGTTCACCCCACTGAATTAAAGCTGAAAGTCTGCACTTCAACTGCATCTGAGTTGTTTCATTTAAAATTCATTGTGGTAATGTACAGAACCAAAATTAGAAAAAACTTTTTATGGACCTAACTGTATAAATGAAAAACATGCAAATAAGCCCCTATATTACAACATACCTCTCTAAGTGGAATAATAAGGCTGCACAAGGTTTCTTCTTTACTTGTGAAGCAGATGTAATTAGTGGAGACAAACATCTGGCCCACAATGTGCATTTTATTAAAAGGGGTCCACAGTGTACAATCTGTGTGTCCATCCAATTTTTCATCTTTGGGGAGTCGAAAAAGGGCTCTGTACCTTTCACTTTTAGCTCTTGCATCAAGGTCCCTGTTTACAAAAATGCAAAACTCAATATTAACATTTGCATACACTAAGAATGAGTTTAATTTTGCTTTTCAGAATTTAACTTGTTTATGTGGTCCACAAGCTGTTAGTCTACAAATACAATCTCACTTTAGATTTACAGTTTTGTGTCAAAAGTGGAAAAGACATGGCATATACAGCTAGCACCTAACAAAACATAGCAACTGGCTGATGGCAAGTGTAAAGGTCACACATTACATTTAGTAATGTATCCAGAATCTGAAGTGACAATCATACTAAAATTAATGTGCATCAGTTCCCAATGACTGCCAATATCAAAATGGGAAACAATTATCTTTTCTCATCCAAAAATCTTTTTTTTTGGTAATTACTGTACTGTTAATGATTGGCAGAACACCAACTCTCCAAGCAACCGACTCCATGTTTAGTAACCACTTACCTTTTTAGTGCAGAAACCTTCTTGGGTGATTTCCTCTTCAGTTTAGGCAGAGACCTGTCTTGCTCAAAGCCTTCATTGTCAAGTAGCTGTCTCATTGCAATGTTGGCTAGTTGCTCCATCAGCTTGAATGTCTCACTGATGTTAAGGAAGACGGAGAATATATGCTCAGTAGATCTAGTGCTCACTTTGATAATTTCAGGAAGAAGCAGAGTTGCATTTTTTTCCAGCTGAGTGATATCTGCCCATCGGATTACTAATTTTGCTGAGAACAGAATGAAAAAAAGAAAAAACAGAAATTAACAACACCATAATATATTTGACAAATAGGAAAAAGCCCATTATGTTCTTTTTATTGGGTAATATCTAATTCTACCCAAGCATTTCATCCTAACATAGTTTAATACAGAAGAATGAAAATATTTCCAGCATGTCAGAGTATGGCTGCCTTTTGTCTGAGGAATGTTCTTAATTGTGATTCTCTGTTCTTCTAGAGTTATGTGTTTTATGTAATATTAGCCGTGCCTCACGTCTAAAGATATATATAGATATAGATATTTAGATATAGATATCTGCGGTGGGCTGGCGCCCTGCCCGGGATTGGTTCCTGCCTTGCGCCCTGTGTTGGCTGGGTTTGACTCCAGCAGACCACCATGACCCTGTGTTCGGATTCAGCAGGTTGGAAGATAGATAGAACAAAACTATAAAAAGTATAGATAAATACTTGATCAATAATCCGAAATCTGTAAGGGAAAAAAAGCTGCTACTGTCATTTTTTTGTAGCATGTTCACAAGAACTGCACACAGTATTGCAGATGCTGTCTCATTACAGTTCAAGCATAATATCCATTTACTTATATTCAAACATATTAGCATAACAGTAACATTCTATTTGCTAATTAAATTGCTGCTGCACGTTTTCTTAAGGAGAATGTTGTATCAATTTAAACCACTATCTACAACTGGAAAAATTCACAATGTATAATAAAATATTGTCCATCCATCCATCCATTGTCTCCCGCTTATCCGAGGTCGGGTCGCGGGGGCAGCAGCTTGAGCAGAGATGCCCAGACTTCCCTCTCCCCGGCCACTTCTTCTAGCTCTTCCGGGAGAATCCCAAGGCGTTCCCAGGCCAGTCGAGAGACATAGTCCCTCCAACGTGTCCTGGGTCTTCCCCGGGGCCTCCTCCCGGTTAGACGTGTCCGGAACACCTCACCAGGGAGGCATCCTGATCAGATGCCCGAGCCACCTCATCTGACTCTCGATGCGGAGGAGCAGCGGCTCTACTCTGAGCCCCTCCCGGATGACTGAGCTTCTCACCCTATCTTTAAGGGAAAGCCCAGACACCCTGCGGAGGAAACTCATTTCAGCCGCTTGTATTCGCGATCTCGTTCTTTTGGTCACTACCCATAGCTCATGACCATAGGTGAGGGTAGGAACATAGATCGACTGGTAAATTGAGAGCTTCACCTTGTGGCTCAGCTCCTTTGTCACCACGACAGACCGATGCAGCGCCCGCATTACTGCGGATGCCGCACCGATCCGCCTGTCGATCTCACGCTCCATTCTTCCCTCACTCGTGAACAAGACCCCGAGATACTTGAACTCCTCCACTTGGGGCAGGATCTCGCTACCAACCCTGAGAGGGCACTCCACCCTTTTCCGGCTGAGGACCATGGTCTCGGATTTGGAGGTGCTGATTCCCATCCCAGCCGCTTCACACTCGGCTGCGAACCGATCCAGAGAGAGCTGAAGATCACGGCCTGATGAAGCAGACAGGACAACATCATCTGCAAACAGCAGTGACCCAACCCTGAGCCCACCAAACCTGACCCCCTCAACGCCCTGGCTGCGCCTAGAAATTCTGTCCATAAAAGTTATGAACAGAATCGGTGACAAAGGGCAGCCCTGGCGGAGTCCAACTTTCACTGGAAACAGGTTCGACTTACTGCCGGCAATGCAGACCAAGCTCTGGCACCGATCGTACAGGGACCGAACAGCCCTTATCAGGGGGGCCGGTACCCCATACTCTCGGAGTACCCCCCACAGGATTCCCCGAGGGACACGGTCGAATGCCTTTTCCAAGTCCACAAAACACATGTAGACTGGTTGGGCAAACTCCCATGCACCCTCCAGGACCCTGCTAAGGGTATAGAGCTGGTCCACTGTTCTGCGACCAGGACGAAAACCACACTGTTCCTCCTGAATCCGAGGCTCGACTATCCGACGGACCCTCCTCTCCAGGACCCCTGAATAGACTTTTCCAGGGAGGCTGAGGAGTGTGATCCCTCTGTAGTTGGAACACACCCTCCGATCCCCCTTCTTAAAGAGGGGGACCACCACCCCAGTCTGCCAATCCAGAGGCACTGTCCCTGATGTCCATGCGATGTTGCAGAGGCGTGTCAACCAAGACAGTCCTACAACATCCAGAGCCTTGAGGAACTCCGGGCATATCTCATCTACCCCAGGGGCCCTGCCACCAAGGAGTTTTTTGACCACCTCGGTGACCTCAGTCCCAGAGATGGGGGAGCCCACCTCTGAGTCCCCAGGCTCTGCTTCCTCATTGGAAGGCATGTTAGTGGGATTGAGGAGGTCTTCAAAGTACTCCCCCCACCGACCCACAACGTCCCGAGTCGAGGTCAGCAGCACACCATCCCCACCATACACAGTGTTGACACTGCACTGCTTCCCCTTCCTGAGACGCTGGATGGTGGACCAGAATCTCCTCGAAGCCGTCCGAAAGTCGTTCTCCATGGCCTCCCCAAACTCCTCCCACGCCCGAGTTTTTGCCTCAGCAACCACCAAAGCCGCATTCCGCTTGGCCTGCCGGTACCTATCAGCTGCCTCCAGGGTCCCACAGGACAAAAGGGTCCTGTAGGACTCCTTCTTCAGCTTGACAGCATCCTTCACCGCCGGTGTCCACCAACGGGTTCGGGGATTGCCGCCACGACAGGCACCGACCACCTTACGGCCACAGCTCCGGTCAGCTGCCTCAACAATAGAGGCACGGAACATGGCCCATTCGGACTCAATGTCCCCCACCTCCCTCGGGATGTGGTCGAAGTTCTGCCGGAGGTGGGAGTTGAAGCTACTTCTGACAGGGGGCTCTGCCAGACGTTCCCAGCAGACCCTCACAACACGTTTGGGCCTACCACGCCTGACCGGCATCCTCCCCCACCATCGAAGCCAACTCACCACCAGGTGGTGATCAGTTGACAGCTCCGCCCCTCTCTTCACCCGAGTGTCCAAGACATGTGGCCGCAAGTCCGACGACACGACCACAAAGTCGATCATCGAACTGAGGCCTAGGGTGTCCTGGTGCCAAGTGCACATATGAACACCCCTATGCTTGAACATGGTGTTCGTTATGGACAATCCGTGACGAGCACAGAAGTCCAGTAACAAAACACCACTCGGGTTCAGATCGGGGGGGCCATTCCTCCCAATCACGCCCTTCCAGGTCTCACTGTCATTGCCCACGTGAGCATTGAAGTCTCCCAGCAGAACGAGGGAGTCCCCAGAAGGTATGCCCTCTAGCACCCCCTCCAGGGACTCCAAAAAGGGTGGGTACTCTGAACTGCTGTTCGGTGCATATGCACAAACAACAGTTAGGACCCGTCCCCCCACCCGAAGGCGAAGGGAGGCTACCCTCTCGTCCACCGGGGTAAACCCCAATGTACAGGCTCCAAGTTGGGGGGCAATAAATATACCCACACCCGCTCGGCGCCTCTCACCGGGGGCAACTCCAGAGTGGTAGAGAGTCCAGCCCCTCTCAAGGAGATTGGTTCCAGAGTCCAAGCTGTGCGTCGAGGTGAGTCCGACTATATCTAGCCGGAACCTCTCAACTTCGCGCACTAGCTCAGGCTCCTTCCCCTTCAGAGAGGTGACATTCCACGTCCCAAGAGCCAGCTTCTGTAGCCGAGGATCGGACCGCCAAGGTCCCCGCCTTCGGCCACCACCCAACTCACACTGCACCCGACCTCCTTGGCCCCTCCCATAGGTGGTGAGCCCATGGGAAGGGGGACCCACGTTGCCTCTTTGGGCTGTGCCCGGCCGAGCCCCATGAGTGCAGGCTCGGCCACCAGGCGCTCGCCATCGAGCCCCACCTCCAGGCCTGGCTCCAGAGTGGGGCCCCGGTGACCCACGTCCGGGCAAGGGAAAACGCTGTCCAAAATTGTTTTTCATCATAGGAGGTTTTGTTTAACCGCTCTTTGTCTCATCCCTCACCTAGGACCAGTTTGCCTTGGGTGGCCCTACCAGGGGCATAAAGCCCCGGACAACAGAGCTCCTAGGATCATTGGGACACGCAAACCCCTCCACCACGATAAGGTGGGGGTTAAAGGAGTTACATACAAGTTACATACCAATTGGATTTTTTTTTTTACTTTTACTGTGCTAATGCATTCAATTTACAGAGTTTTATTTTCTTTCAACCAAGCGCTCAAGTTTAAATTGGACTTTGTTGCAGTGGCACCATGAAAAGCATTTTTATGCTAAAAAGCATGGTTTAAGGAAATCATTTTAATGCACTATGAAGAACATTAAAAATAATCAACTAAAACATAATAAGGTCTCTATTTTATATAAGCATTTAATCTTTATTTTATGAAATACCACAAAAACGTTAATTTGCATGTCAATAGGGATTAAGCACGCTTTTCCCAAACTTATGCTGTTTGAATAGAGGCTAGTGTTATTCAGATTAAAAAAAATGTTCTGCAGCATTGTTATGTACTTATGCCAAGGCCAGTAAGTTTCTCAGGTGTGTTTTCTTGTAGGATTATGTCCCTTCTCAACCTGACTTTTAATTATTTGGGGCACAATCTGGAAACTTAACAGATGTTAAGACTGCTTGTGCTGTTCTGAAGGCTTGATTTAAATGGAAAAAGTCCATTTTTGTGATGCTTTGCAAAAATGTACAGAGTAAAGTCAGCTATATGTTAATTTTTGCACTGTAAATAAAGTGAGAGCCTACACCTTTCTCTTCAGTAACTGCATAACCATGATGGAAATTAGAAGATTATTTGCTATATTTTCTTTTCCAAAGCAGTTTTGACATAATAAAGTAATTCTTTGATTACTGCATCAATCTGCAATGTGAAGGGGAGTGGTTTAGCCAGTCATATATTTACTACTAAAATGAAGAAAATTCATTACCTGAACAATTATAGAACTTACTTGTACTATTGTAAGTTACACACAGCCACAGTGCAAAAATGGGAGAATGTTAAGAAAATGCTCAATGGAAGTACTAAAAGATGTAGCAAAGGTTTGATCTACCTATTCATTTTCTAATCTGCTTGAGTTCAGGGTTTTGGTGAGCCAAGCTTCCCCTTCAGAGTACCGATTGCAAAGTGGGAATCATCCCTGATGCTGGTAGTTCAGAGGTAGATGACAATGATTTTGAAATATGTGCTACATTGACATGTTTTAATCCTTTGGCAGTTTGCTTGGGTGTTTCAAACTTTTGTGCCCCAATTCTTTAATACTTGCAAAGATCGTATATTTTTTAAAAGAAGAGTTTTCTAGTTACAGTTATACATTTTTTTATCAACATTCTCAAAATTCTAGGTAAATTATATGTGTTTCTAACTCTTGAAATGAACCAGTTGCTCTAAACTGAAGCCAAAATACATACCCTCTTTTCCCAGAAGAAATGAATAGAAGCATAGGTGATTAATGCTGAGGTAGAGCCATCCTTGTCTGGGCACTTTACCCTTCCAGTAGCTGCAGGAGTAGTAATTAACCAACTTTTCTTCTTCTGGCATTCCAAAGAGCTTGCGAAATCTAACAGTTGCCTCCTTGAACTTGTCTGTATCATCATCATCTTTGATGTCATGGTTTTTATTATACTCCGCTATGATACCCTGAAATAGGTGCAAATATTTCATTAGCACAATCTGGAATATATGCATACTCTCATTCCTGTGCTGAAACGAATTCCAAATGAAGAAACAAAAGCATTAAATTGTCACCATAGTTATTCACAATTGTTTTCTTTTATTTTAGCCTAGAAGTGTTGCAGATCTAGTCCAATAAAACCAGTGTTAATTCCCTTAAATATTATTAATGGTATCTTGCCACTATGCTGAACTACACAGGCACCCTATAGTATATCTACATATTTAGTGACACTCAAAGATTTATTTACAACACGTGACTTTTTTTTTTTTTTTGATAATTTGGTTTGTTTTTAGTTTTGGTTGCCCACACATAACTAATACTAACCTACGGAGTAACTAAAAATGACCATCTGCAGCAAAACATGTTTGTGAACCCATTGGAATTTCCTAGATTTACAAATTAACTCCTCCTAAAATGTACTCTGATCCTCAACTTGGTCACATTAATAGACAAACACAATTTGTTTAAACTAATAACGCACAAATATTTGTACTTCTTTTTTGTCAACATTGAATACATAGTTTAAACATTTGCAGTCTACTTACTTAAACCAAGTAAAACCTCACCTCATCCAGTTTACTTCACCTTACAAGAAACAATAAAAAGGTTTGAAATCAGGCAAGCCTTTAACTCCAACTCAGAAAAGGTTGGGACAGTGTGGAAAGTGTACATAAAAACAGAATGCAGTGATTAGCGAATTATAGTAAATGATGTTTGGCCTTAAAACAACATAATAGCCATTATTTGATGCTACAACTAACAAATTAAATTGGGTTTGATTTTTTTTTTTTTTTTTATACAGACACATTCCAAAAAAATTTGGACAGCAAAGAATGTACTACGTTGTACCACTGTCATTCCTTCTCACAGAATATACAGCCTCATGGGGGTCTTTGTTATCACATTTCACAGTTCAAAATGCACCACACATTCTCAACTGAGGACAGGTCAAGACTATAGGCAGGTCTGTCAAGTACCCGCAGCCCTCTTCCTATGCGGCCATGCATAAGTAATGTGTGCAGAATGTGGTTTTACACTGTCATGCAAAAATATTCATGAATGTCCATGGAAGAGATGTCATCTTCAAGGAAGTTTATGTTGCTCCAAAATCTGTAAAAATCTGCATGAAAGGTACCTTCACAAAAGTTGAAGTTACCCCTGCCCAGGGCGCTACCACAACCCCATATTATCACAGACTCTGCCTTCTGTACTTGTAGCTGGTAACAGTCTTATATAACTTTGGTCAAGAGAATATGACAATCTTTTTTTTATTATTTCCAAAAAAAAGGCCTGAAATTTTGATTAATCTGAGCACAATACATGTTTTCTCTGGGTGATGGTCCATCATAGATGCCTCTAAGCACAGAGAAATCAACTGCACTGTTAACATATCGCTTCCTTTTAACACGTGACAGTTGTAACCAGCATTTGTGGATGTAATTACGCATTGAGTTGCTTGATAAAGATTTGCCTAATTACTCCTGAGCCCATGTGGTTATATCACTTACTGATGAATGACTGCTCTTGATGATGTGCCATCTGAGGAATTAGAAATCAGAAATCAGGGGCAGTCAGATAAGGCACACACCCTTTCCCTTTATGCACCAAAATTTCTCCTAGCATCTTTTAATTAAATTATGTACTGTTCAGGGTGAACTACCCAAAACCCTTCCAATCTGTTTTTGAGAAACACTGTTTTTAAACTTTTGAATGATTTTTCTCACACATTTGTGGAAAAATTGGCAATCCTTGGCCCATCTTTACACCTATAAAGGACTAGGCCTTTCCTGGATGCAGCTTTTCTCCCAAAGCATGTTTACAATCACCTGTTCGTCTGTCTTGACTCTAATATTGGCCCTAAATTGCCCCATCCCAACATTTTTAAAATGTTTTACAGGCCTTCAGTGGCATAAATGAATGTATATTTATGAAAATATGAACCTGACAATACTAAACATTACATATCTCATCTTTGTATGGTTTTCTGAAGGATTAGAAGTCAAAGTGAATTTTCAAATGGCAGCTTCCTGTTTTTACTTGCATCGTCCATACTGTCCCAACTTTCTCCGAGTTGGGATTGTAGTTTAGTATAATGTGTTAAGTCCAAAGCATCCGCAATATATTTATAAAAATGAAAACAGGAAGAATATAAAATTTACTTGAGCATAAGTTTTTTGAAAGTCTCCTAAATTACTAGCACACTTAATCTAGGTGTCACATAACTGCTTGCCCAAACCATGTCACAGGCACATTTAATACTGTCAGCAGTAGTGGGTGTAGACAAGTAACATTATTGTTCTTCACTCATACAGCCAAAATATTCCTGAAAGTCAAACGATTTATTTTTGCACATTCAGCTCAGAAAAAGTGGGCAGCAACAACAATAAAATACAAATGAACTAGACTGGTTTGCACCTATGTGCCAACATGAGCAACTACTACTATAGCCAACAATACTCAAATTTAAAACATGTGTGGATACTTCTTGACTTACCCATGTGTAAGTGTATGCAAATGTTTATAAAGGATGCAGAAACTACACAATTGAAAATCCTACCCAACTTTGTACACTATTAAAATGTACAAATTAGCAATACAGTGTATTTCTTCCCAGGAGGCAGCTATCATTTTTACACTTAAGTAATTCTAATTACTAATCTAAATATTGTACCTGAACTTTTCCTTTGACAAAGGTAGTAATGTCATTCTCATTTTCAAAGATGGAGAGTGTTTGCAGCAGGTTTTGTTCCAGCCACTCCCAGTGTTCAGTTATCTCCTTCCTTGATCCACCTAGAGATAAAGAAGCAAAAGGTAAAAATAAAAAAGCAACCTTGAGTAAATAGCAAACTTCATTAACTTTGGTTTTTTTTAACTTTTACAGCAAAGGAGACTGGTCTATAATCCAACAAAATTACATTTAAATAGGTCAATCCCTGTCTTTGAATGGTCACCCTGTTTACTTTCCAAACCTGCTTCTGCTGTGCAAAGTCACTCAACAGCAATATTGATTGTTAAAAAGAATCAAACTGCTTTATATATTACACTAGCAAAATACCCGCGCTTCGCAGCGGAGAAGTAGTGTGTTAAAGAGGTTATGAAAAAGTAAAGGAAACATTTTAAAAATAACGTAACATGATTGTCAATGTAATTGTGTTGTCATTGTTATGAGTGTTGCTGTCATATTCATATATATATATATATATATATATATATACAGTGGTGTGAAAAACTATTTGCCCCCTTCCTGATTTCTTATTCTTTTGCATGTTTGTCACACAAAATGTTTCTGATCATCAAACACATTTAACCATTAGTCAAATATAACACAAGTAAACACAAAATGCAGTTTTTAAATGATGGTTTTTATTATTTAGGGAGAAAAAAAATCCAAACCTACATGGCCCTGTGTGAAAAAGTAATTGCCCCCTTGTTAAAAAATAACCTAACTGTGGTGTATCACACCTGAGTTCAATTTCCGTAGCCACCCCCAGGCCTGATTACTGCCACACCTGTTTCAATCAAGAAATCACTTAAATAGGAGCTGCCTGACACAGAGAAGTAGACCAAAAGCACCTCAAAAGCTAGACATCATGCCAAGATCCAAAGAAATTCAGGAACAAATGAGAACAGAAGTAATTGAGATCTATCAGTCTGGTAAAGGTTATAAAGCCATTTCTAAAGCTTTGGGACTCCAGCGAACCACAGTGAGAGCCATTATCCACAAATGGCAAAAACATGGAACAGTGGTGAACCTTCCCAGGAGTGGCCGGCCGACCAAAATTACCCCAAGAGCGCAGAGACGACTCATCCGAGAGGTCACAAAAGACCCCAGGACAACGTCTAAAGAACTGCAGGCCTCACTTGCCTCAATTAAGGTCAGTGTTCACGACTCCACCATAAGAAAGAGACTGGGCAAAAATGGCCTGCATGGCAGATTTCCAAGACGCAAACCACTGTTAAGCAAAAAGAACATTAGGGCTCGTCTCAATTTTGCTAAGAAACATCTCAATGATTGCCAAGACTTTTGGGAAAATACCTTGTGGACTGATGAGTCAAAAGTTGAGCTTTTTGGAAGGCAAATGTCCCGTTACATCTGGCGTAAAAGGAACACAGCATTTCAGAAAAAGAACATCATACCAACAGTAAAATATGGTGGTGGTAGTGTGATGGTCTGGGGTTGTTTTGCTGCTTCAGGACCTGGAAGGCTTGCTGTGATAGATGGAACCATGAATTCTACTGTCTATCAAAAAATCCTGAAGGAGAATGTCCGGCCATCTGTTCGTCAACTCAAGCTGAAGCGATCTTGGGTGCTGCAACAGGACAATGACCCAAAACACACCAGCAAATCCACCTCTGAATGGCTGAAGAAAAA